>NW_025224135.1:7795995-7996597 GCF_014066325.1 Apis laboriosa
TTTTTTTTTTTTTTTTTTTTTTGTAAATTTCTCTTCTACGAGTGAAACTCGATAAAGATTACGGCGCGAAACTATATATTTTTTAAAGAAGAAGAACTAAGTTGTGGAAGAAAATTGAAAATATTAAATTTAGGAGCATCGTATGATTTAAAGATTTTAACACGTATCATTGAATATTCAATTGTTCTTTAAGAGAGAGATATATATATATATATATAGAGAGAGAGAGAGTACATGATTGCTTGTACGTTATTCTGTTTTTGTGATTAACATTCTTTTCTAATTTTGTTTTATACAAAATTGTTTTATACAAAATTTTTCTAATTTTCTTTTCTAATTTTGTTTTATACAAATGTTTTTCTTTTTTTTTTTTTTGTTTTATAATGTAATATATATTGTGACATTTACAAAATATGTCTAAATTAAAGAACAAAAAAAAAAGTGCTAATGCATTCGACAAACATCAAAACTCTCACTGTCAGATACATAGAAAAAATAATTCACACGGTGCAATTGGACATGCGTTCTATTCAGTGTAAATGTGCTATTCGATTTGTCGCTACACAATTAAAGTGCATAGTGTTCCATAGCAACTAAGATATACTCGTGTCATTCGTAAGATTATCATTTAATCTTCTAACGGTCCAATCACATCAATTTCATTGTAAAATATTTGCTAAAATTATTATCAATTAAGTTTTCGCATAGCTTCGTTTCTATTGAATATTTTTTTTAATTTAAATCAATTTTAAATATGAAAAGAAAATGCAATTTTTTCCTTTTTTGCGTTGTATGTATGTAAGAAACATGCTCCTTTAATCGTTGACAATAATAATCATGCTCTAATGTTATATCTCGTTTATTGTACAAAAAAAAATTACTTTTGTTATTTGATATAATGTGAACACAATATTCAGAAAAATATGATAATGCATATCTGACATGTAAGAGTTTTGAAGTAATGATTTGATATTATTATTTTTAAATAAAATATTTTCCATATAACGTTTGATTGAGAATTAACGAATAAACGTATTTTTTACGTATAATAAAATTATAAATTTGAATAATTATTTCTTTAAATTTCCTGTAAATGGCCGCGAGTACATTCATCCCCACAAATTGAAGTTACTATATTTGCTGTGTAATCTGGTTACATAAAATATTAATTATTTTAATATTCAGATTAATTAAATTATACAATGAACACATTACATTAAAAACTTATCATGAAAACAATGCTCCTGGATAAAATGATATTAAGATAGAATTCTTCTCTTATTAAATATTAATCAGTCATTTATTTATATC
This sequence comes from Apis laboriosa, assembly GCF_014066325.1. Taxonomy (NCBI): domain Eukaryota; kingdom Metazoa; phylum Arthropoda; class Insecta; order Hymenoptera; family Apidae; genus Apis; species Apis laboriosa. The sequence goes on from NW_025224135.1 coordinate 7,797,307, forward strand.
AATTGAATTTCATTAAATTTTGTATCTATTTATAGTGTGAAAAAATTGTTTAATATAATGAATATCTTACCTGAAGGGCTACCTGGTCTTAAACTAGCACCATTAGTCTGTATTGTTTGAATTGGACTTGGTGGACGTTGGGATATTGGTGGTTCCAATATATCACGATATTTTGATACCATCAGTACAGAGATGAAGTAAACTATAGCGAGGGACAGAAACTGGGCCTGCTTGGTTTCTTCCTAGAATGAAAAAAAATATATTTTCATGAAAATATATATTATTAAAATTCTCTTAATTCTATTAAAATTAAGAAAAATTTGAACCGCTATAACTCCGAAAGTATTAACTTTTGATCAATGAATAAAAGATCATACGAAGCGCAAAACCTTCCCCTTTAAAATGCTTTTTGATTTATCTCGATACGACTTCCGGTTCCCGAGATATCATCGTGTAAAGAAATGCGTAATTTTTAATCATTTACTTAAATCTGATTCAACTCTATTAAAATTAGGAAAACTTTGAATCGCTATAACTCCGAAAGTACTAACTTTTGATCTATGAATAAAAGATCATACGAAGCGCAAAATCTTCCCCTTTAAAATGCTTTTTGATTTATCTCGATACGACTTCCGGTTCTCGAGTTATCATCGTGTAAAGAAAAGCGTAATTTTTAATCATTTATTATTTCCGTTCTTTTCTTCTGCTCGGACCTCTTGCTCGCACTTCTTTCGCTGATCTATCACAAACTCCAGACAAGTGACAGACACGATTCCTAGTAAAACGTAATACGCATTTCCAGGAAAAAAATGTAGATAACTGGATCGCAGTGGAGCCATTCATAATTTTCACACAGTCTTAACTATGTTTGGAAACTTTGAATCCTTATATCTCAGCAACTGATTGAGATATCGGGATAAAACAAAAAGGGTTTTCAATGGCATAGTTTTCTCTATATTTCGAACGGATTTTGATGAGAAAATTTTTAGTTTCCTCTGAAATTTTGTATACGAAAAGTAGAAGTTTTATTTGTAATTTTTAAAAAATGCAGTCAATTATGATGTAAAGTGTACAACGATATAATTTAGCGTATTTCTTTTTACATAATATGATATATTATCCGTATATCGAATCGAATTGAATCGAGTCGTGAAATACTTTCAAAATTTTAAATTAAATTTCCAAGTGTGCTATTTATAGTTATTAATTACACGTAATGTATCACACTTACAACATCTCTGTATATCACAGCTCTTAAGCGGTTCACGTCCATATCTTGCAGCAATTTCTCAGGATCTTTGACAGGACTTAATTGATGTGCCAGATTATCCACTATGTTCTATAAAAATAGAAACTTTATTATACTAAACCGTCATTAAATGATGTTAACGATCACTGTAAATTCTATTCTCTATACGACATGGCTTTGAATAAGTATATAGTATATGATATGTAATTTGTCAATAGTGAGATGACAAATGACAATAACACATTTCTATATATAAATTAAGTTCGATCAGATGGGACATACCTTGGGTGATGTTTGAGCTCCACGTATAAGAGACTGTATGTGCTGTGATTTATTACTAGAACCAATCTGCCGACCTAACATGCTGTACGATCTGCCACGTTCTTTACACTCTAAGCAGTTTCTAACGGCACATGTACAGACCTATAGAAGCATTTCATCAGATGAATATAAACAAAAAAATATAGTGTAAAAGAAAAAAAAAAAAACATACATGTTTCTGAAGTTCTATGTTATACATGATACGAGAGCTAAGAATATTACGACTAATTTAACACACTGATTTAATAACTATTTCTATTCATTAATGAAGATTTGCTTGTGTTAAACTACAATAGTGTTAAAGTGTGTGTGTGTGTGTGTGTGTATGTTTTCTTTTAACTTTCCTCACATGAGATATGCAATTTCTTATTTTCAATTATACAATTTTTGTTACATCCGATAATTTTATTTAAATATTTTTATATAAATAGTTTAGATATGTGCTATGACACTATAAAAAACATCGATATGTATATACAAAAAAAAAAAAAAAGAATTAACACGAAGCACACTATATAAATATTCTATTATAATATCCTAATTTAGATCTACTTCGTCTTTCGTGGAATTACGAAAATTAATAATAAAGTTTGATAGAATTGCTCGAATTTATTCCGTTCCGTTTGAACATTATTCAATATTCCAGATTTTTTTCAAAGATTTTGAAAAAAATTTATGACTACTAAAGTTAAATTTCGCATATATGGAATGGAATCAAAAATACTGGAGAAAAGAAAAATGATATTAAAAATTTCGAAAAACGAAGTTCATCTGTGATTGGTGTCTTGTGTATATTAATCATAAGTAACAAAATTTTGTTTATCAGACGTTTTGAAACATCGAATCTAATTAATTATGCATTACAAACATTTAATATGAATTTTTACAACAATCTTACTTCATCTTTCTGTTCTATCGACATACTACAATGTTTGCAAAAAGATCGTAAATCGGGCCTTAACTATGGTCAATATCAATGATATTTTCTTTCTCTCTCTTTCTTTTCTTTCTTTCTTTTCTTTTCTTTTTTCTCTCTCTCTTTTTGAAACGAAATTATACACGGCGTGACAATAACGGATGTACGTGTTGGAGGAATAAAATCTGCTACGTGGACGATAATACAAACCAGTCTTAAACACTGCCTTAGAATACCGCCACTAGACATATTCTTCTCAGCCTCCAGTTCACCGAAATTTAAAGAGCTGGCGAAGATAAGTACATCAGCCATGTTGACTAGTCTTTGCAGAAAAGAAACTGCTACCTCAATTGGCATCCCCTGAGTTGGTTCAATTACATCCAATTCGCTCTATGAATATCCAAGCACCAATTAAAAAAAAGTAAAATCCGTGAAAATGAACTTTTTTCGCCGGCTATACGCTGTTCTTCTATCAATGAAGTCAGAGAGGGAGAAGGGATGTAAATTATACGTACATTTGGCGAGGTGGCCGAAGCTAGAAGCGGTAACAATCCTCCACAGGCGATAATAAGATTGTCGGCAAGTTGGGAAATTAGATGAACGGTATTAACAACAAAAATTGCGTTTTCGCTGCTGTTCACGAAATCCAGCACCGATTTGGTTGAATGGCTGGAACACATCATCGTTGGCGTATCATCAATCGAATTTATCAATCGGACCACTCGACTTTGTTTATTAATTTTATTATCATAAGTAAGTAACGCCATTCATCCATACCTTCTCCAAACTTGAATGTCCGTCTCTAACGAAAAGAGAACATCCGAGAGTAATCTTTGATGTATGTAAGACCATTTGAACTCTGGTATTCTGAAAGGAGGACGAGTCGGCCCTGGACTGAACATTGGTCTCGTAGAAGGATTACCTTGCTTCGATCGTTTTGATTCTATTCGTGGGTGAAATTTCGGGTAATTTTTTTTCTCTTTTTTCTTTCTTTCTTTCTTTCTTTTTTTTTTTTTTTTTTTTTTTTTTTTTTTTTTTCATTTATGAAATATCGATAATAAGAAAGAAAAAGCGAGGAACGAGAGAAAGAAAGGGATACGATTTCTTACCGAAATGATTCGGATCCACTTGCGTGGACGTTGAGGCACTCCTTGGTCGTTTCTGAGGTGACGATGTTTTCCGCAAGGGGACAGGTAAGGAGGGAGGTTCGTTTACGTTATTATCGTCGGTGGTCGTCTCGGAGGACACAGCCACAGGCAAGCTGGATCTGCGATGAGCATCTACGTGATCCGAAGTTAACTCATTCAACAAAGAATTATCCCTCGCAACCACTGTAGAACTAACGATTTGAGGCACACCGTCGGGCATATTTTTATTTGCATCACAGACCGTAGATATTGTTGGAATTTGCTGTTTAGGATTTGGCACTTGCGTCACATTATCTACAGAACTTTGAATATCGCTATTACTACAAACACTATCTGTTACTTCTACCTCGTTCTCGGTTCTCACTGGAATGTCTGACTGATTATCACTTACGTTAGTAGAAATAGTGGACGGCTCCCTTGAATGTTTGTCAGTAACCTTCACCCCGTTATCAACGTTAACAACGGCACTTTTCTCCTCTTTCACAGAGTCCACGGCGCATTTCTCACTACTTAACTCACTAGTCACTACTACTGTATCCACTTTCCCCTCGTCTACGTCTACGCTCTTCTTCTTCTCCTCGTCGGCCACGTTACTCTCTATTACGCTAGTTGAGCAATTGGAATTTTTCCCGGTCTCCCCTGTGTCGTTCTCGCTCTTCTCAACGTCGACACCCGCCCCCTTCTCGCTCTCCTCCATCTTCTCCAACGGTTCCTTCGCCTTCATATCGCCCAGATTATCTTGATTCTCGGTCGGCGTCAAGTAAGCCTCCGAGGTATCGCTGTCGATCACCTCGCGATCGTTCTCCAATTGCAGCTTCTCGATATCCTTGATGATCAATGGCTCCGGCGTCTCGCTCGAGGGAACGGATGACGGCGCGTGTTCGAACGAATCGGCTCGCTCCGTTGAAGCGACAACGCTTTCCTCCTCCACGCTTTTCTCCCTTCCCTCTTCCTCCTTATCGAGAACGATCTCCGCGGATGTCTCCCCGTTCGAGGCAACGTTGTCCACCGAACTCGAGATCTCTTTATTCCTCGCCTCTTCCAACCTCGATGGAGCCTCGACTTCAGTTTCACCGTCCGCTTCAACCTCAGTTCCAGCTTCGACGCAGGCTTCGACGATCCCGGTTTCGGAGATCAGCTCCTCTCCTCCAACCTCCACTTCCGTTTCACCTTCCACTTCCTCGGTTTCACCCTCGTCTTGCGCCTTTTGAGCGTGGGAAACGTTACACTCGTCCGCGTTATCTCGCGTTCCCGTCGTTTCCTTCGACTGTTCCGCGTCTTCCTCCTGCACGCTCTCCTCCTCCTCCTGCTCCTCCGTTTTCTTTTCGGATGGTCGGCGAGGGACAGCTCCGTCCTGCGATCCAAGCTCCGAAGGATCGTCGTCCTTCTTCAGAACTTCTTGCACCACCATGGAATCCGGGCTGGAACCCTCGATCTTGTGAACCTCGCTGTAGAAATCGCTCGAGCTCTCTATCGATATCGCCTCGCTGGTTTCTTGGGTAGTCGGGATGGAGGCCGCCTCGCTGTTCCCTTCCTCGAGGATCGTAGGCGTATCCGTGTGGATTTCTCGCGCTGTCGTTGGCGTCTCTGGTTTGTCGCTCAGCCTCGAATCCAGGGATATCGCCTCGCTCGATTGCGCGGTGTCCAACGTCTCGCTGCGAGACTTGACGATCGCAGGACTCCCATCGCTCTCCGTGTTGTCTATCGAGTTCAAGTCGCAGCTGCACGACTCCTCCAGCCTGTCATTACCCTCCGTTGTGTCGAACTCCTGGAAACATCGTATCCAACATTGTTCATATATTGGCGGTATTACGATTTACGAAGGGAGTCAACAAGTATCGATCGCAAATCGTTCGTTTAATGCATTGAACATTCGTGAGAACGAATTTCGAACAGAGTATCGAAGTTTTATAAGTCGATACGATACGATTTTTAGATTTTTCGATGCCTTGATTTTGAAATCAGATATCAAAATATCGTGAATGGTACATCAAAATTCAAAGTATCGATCGCAAATCGTTCGTTTATTGCATTGAACAGCGTGAGAACGAATTTCCGAGTATCGAAGTTTTATAAGTCGATACGATACGATTTTTCGATTTTTCGATGCCTTGATTTTGAAATCAGATATCAGAATATTGTGAATGGTACGTCAAAATTACCAATATTAAATTATACGTATAAATTTTGCAATATATATATATTCGACCTTGTAATTCCTCTCCACGTGTTGCACATCGTGAGTCTGTTGATTGCTCCATGGTGACGGTTTGTTATAACCATTATTCCCCGAATGCTGTTGATCCCAGCCGGAGATAGTACTGATTGGCCTTTGCTGTCTCAGCTCAGGATCCGTGATGTTATCCGATCTTTGCCTTTCGTAATGCTCGTACATCTGAGCAAATTGAAGCTTAAATTCCTCGTAGGATACCTGAAATATTACTCAAGATTAATTACACGTGACGATATAATACATCAATTTAATCGTTTAACTTTTATCGAATTTTTTCCACCCGTTTCTGGAATCATCGACGAAGCTTACTCCTCGTGTACAATTTTTTCTCCAACGATTATACCCCGCCTTATATTTACCTTGGAGTGCACGATGGCCAAGGTGTCCACCCATACGCGCCATCCACCGTACTCGTGTTTGATAGCATGGTGAAGAAGCATGCGAAACAACGAGTACACCATGTCCGAGATTTTTTGCTCTTCCGTGTTCTTCGGATGAATGTACGCCATGGCTATAAGCCACTCCTGCCATACAGACATCTGTAGAACAGTTCGACGATTCTCTCGATTGTTGTTGCACAACAATGTCATATCCGAGAGGAACAGCTTCTTCACTTCGAGCAATTGTTCCGTTTGTTTTGATTGTCGAATCAGAGTCGCCACTACCTTAAGGATCACTGAAAATTGAGGTTCAATTTATTATTATTATTTCATTTATCGTTTACGTATTATATGTAATAGAATCACGTTACATTTTACAAGTTGATATCTTACTTGGATTTTCCAACCGATAATGGGATTCTGGTTCAGGATGCCTTGCGTAGAGGATCTGTTGACTAATGTGCTCCGTCATGATCTGTTTAGAAGATATCTTAGTTAGTTAAGATAATATATTGTTAAGCGAAAAGTTTGAAATTTTTATTTTTAATACCTCGTATAAAACGTTGTAGGTAGGCAATGACAAAGTTTCCTCGTTCAACAATAATCTTTCGGCCAATAACGTGTAGAGATTGTGAGGGCTCATTACGTCATATTTCCTTCTGCGAATTCGTTCACAACCATTAATATATATATATATATATATATATATATATATTTTTTCAATTTATTATTTTCACTTACTTGTGTGTACTGCGGCTTAAAAAGAATCCCAACAATTTCAAGGCTTGTAAACGTATTAATTGGCTCTCCGCCGCTAACAACTTAAAAATCGTCCTGACGCCTTGTTTCGCGTCGAAAGCAGGCACCATGGACGAGGGATGTTCCGACATTAAAGATATAAGCATTTGCAAAACGTCGTGTAAATTTTCATCCTGTAGGATAGGAGATTAAAAATTTCCAACGATCTTAATCTCGAATAACTTAATTTATTATTATTATTATTATTTTTTAGATCGTCGTTTAATTACCTCGTGTATTGTCGTCAGATAATTCAATATACTTTGCAGCTCGTCATCCTTCACCCCATTCCCTATCATAATCAATTGCTTCAGAAATAACAAAATGTAAGAACGTATTGTCAAAATATCCTTCTGCTGCGGCCTCGGCCCATCTGCAACCAAACGAGGAAAGATATTTATTTCGTTCGATCGATTGAAAGGTAACACGGTTACATTGTTTACTCACCAAGTCCTTTGGGAGTGATTCCACTCTTTGCTCGAGGATTGGCGACCCAGTAATAGTACTTGAGCGTGTGAACCGTTTGCAACACCGTGGACACTCTCCTTACGTTAGAATATATTTGCGTGTCACTGAGGAACTCTGTGGCCAAGTACGAATAAAGCCGGGTTTGCACCGGAGCCGGCGTATATATCCACAGAGCGGGATTAAAAAGGACGTGGTCCAATAGCTGCCATGTTAGGAATGAAAAGTAAAACAACTACATCACCATGGATCTGCCTGTCCTTCGGACACACCAATCTAGCCGACTTTTAATTCCGTTTCCTATTATTACATTCCTGCTTCTCACAATCAGGTACGTTTCTCATTATTATTTCATAAAGGACACAACGAGGATGGAAATGGAAAAAGAAAAAAATAATATACACCAATTATCGTTTTTTTTTTTTCATTGAGGAATTTTTGAAGAAGGAATTTAAGGTTTAAAAATGTGCAACAGGATATGTATATATATATATATATATATTTATGTAAAGGTAATGAAAAGGGTATAGGGAGGAATTTGAAGAAGAAAGATAGAAAATTGAGAGTGCCGATAAGTTCAGTTCACGACAGTTATCACAATCAAGATTGAGAAGAATATAGTGACACTTTATGAACATTCATGCACCGAGAAATGAATAATCAGAATTTGGTAGCTTCTGGAGGCAATATTGAGACGAAGAACGATCTAGTAGAAATTGGTCACTTTCGGACTCGATCGGTGTTCAAAAGTTTCTTAGAAATCAAATTCAAAATTTGGCCAATCTCTATCATTGTTCTCTGAAAACGCGGAAATTACACAAAATCGATGTCGTAACGCGTGTATATTTAAGTTTCAATTCTAAAAAAAAAAAAAAAAGAAAAAAAAAGTACTGAGAATGTCTTCCTTTCTTTCATGATTTGAGCTGTTCATCGAGAATAAATAAAAAAGGAAAGATTCAAAAGAATAAATAAAAAGGAAGGGGGTGTCCCAATATTTGAATTGTGCGCATAGAACGAAAATAATGAAAAACAGTAGCTTTCTTGAAGGCGATAGGCATCCTCGACGAAAGAGTATGAAGCAAAGTATCATAGATTTCGAACAAAAGACGTGGTAAAATTGTCATAAAAGTACGCTCTCGTGTAGCACCTTTCCGAAAAAAAAGAAAATTCAGACAAGTTCGGTCACAGCAAAGGTAATAATAATTTTTTTTTCAGCGTTGCAGTAAACGATAAAGAGAGAGAAAAAGAGAGAGAGAGAGAGAAAGAGAGAGAGGTTTGTTCGGTATGGAAGCAAAAATTTAGTGTGAACGAAAAATATATTTTGCGTAGCCATATTATGAAATCAGGAAGCCTAAAAGTCGGTAGATTGCATGCGATCCAAAGATTCGAGTCATAGCATAATGCCATTTCATTGAGGAAAAGTATAATACAATTCATGCTTTGAAATCATTGTGATGCATCGTGATCGTATCAACGAAAATATACACATACATTATATAAATAACAGCATATCGAGCATCTACACTAGCATTTTCTTCTTTTCTTTTTTTTCTTTTCTTTTTTTTTATTGTACAAGCGTTGCAACAAATATATATCGTACGGAACAGGTAAGTGTGAAGAGTGAAGAGTATACAATTGCTCTTGATAAATAATCTTTCATGCTGTTGTATAATGTATCGTGGGTGAAACGAAAAGAGGTGGATGGAGAATGAGAGGGGTTGTCACGTGTGAATGCACACCAAGTTTTCACGTTAAAACGTTTCGATGAAAATATAATATTGCTAAGGAATTTAAATGTTGATGTTAGAACAATTAAAGGATTGTTGTTGTCGTGGATACAAATGATTTAATGAGAGAGTTTTTCTAGAGTTTATGAGAGATTGTCTCGTATAACAGATTGCTATGCTTAAATAGTTTGATTATTTATGTCATCGATTTATGTTATCGAATATTCTTACGATATCGTGGTTAAAATAATTCATCGTATACAATTTTGATAAAAAAAAAAAAAATTGATATCAATGAATTTTGCATTAATTTGGAAAAAAAAATTATTTTTGACAGCACTGATGAATTATCCCCTTAACCACGAGCAATGCTTATACACGATTATATATACTTTATTTATCTTAAACTACTTTCGTGCAAACTAATCTGTCCCGTTCTTGCTTCTTCCTTCGAATCTACCACTGACTCAATCTAATTCCATCGAAACTTCTACCACTTTAACCACTTCTATCTCTCGTCTAATCAACTTACACGCTAACTATACTTAAACGCTAATTTAATTAAACTCTAGTCCGTAGGAGGAATCAAACTAATGACTAAATCGATACCTGTTTCAATAACAAGTCGCTGTTCGCGCTAAGACAAGTGACCAGATGTTTCGTCAGCTCCAAAAAGGAAGCGAGAACTTCCGTCGTAAGATGGTCTCTGCTCGCTCTCTGCAGCATGTAACTGATCACCAAAAACCCACGGTTTTGCACCATGTGTTGCTGCACCGTTTGCGAACTCTCCACAAGATCGCAAATAAACCCCAACAATTTCGAGCTGAAATTGGAAATTGGCCCAACGTCAAGACGTTGGAGAATATTCATTCGTTGTTATTCGACGATTTAATCGCTTTGGAAAGATATTTACCATAACGTTGGATCTCGTTTAACATCGTTGGGAGCTATACAATCGTAAGGCATATCTAGTTGCGAGAACAAAGGGAACAACACTTGAATGCCACCAATCGAATTTAACGTGCTATGAATGGAATGCGTGATGACAGCTTTAACATCCTACAAATAGTAAAAAAAATTATTTTAAACGTTCGATAGCTGGATTTCCAAGTGTTCTATATTCGGATAAAAAAAAAAAAAAAAAAAAAAAAAGAAAAAAAATTGGAATGCTTCGAGGAAAACGCGATTTTTTGACTCCTGCGTCAAAGGGAGTGTGCATTCGAATGCAAATCGGTATGTATTTTTTGGAATTCGGGTACACGGTGAAAAAAATATTCGTTGATTTTTTTTATATATCAGGTTTTTGCAAAGTTGCAATTGAAAAAAAAATTTTTTTTTTTGCTTTCAATATTTAAAAATAAATTCTTTCCGAAATAATAAAATTTAAATATTGTGTACATCGAAATATTTTTTAAAACAACTTTTTGAAATTTGCAGAATGAAAATACTGTATAAATTTCCCGAGCGTTCCATTTTTTTTTTTTTTTTATATCCAATTATATTCAGTATATATATTGGATTGCTCATACCTGTAGCATAAGGGCGTGTGGTGTATGTACAAAATAGGAGACGTTGCCTTTCGGTGCGCTTTGCAAGCAAAGTTGAGAATCCGTTGCTACCGGGTTGTACATGAACACAATCGCATTCGACAGTTTTCCATCGTAAAGCACCTATAAAATTATCCTTGTTAATATTGTCCACGAGTTAATTAATTATAATCTATTAAAATTCATTCCACTACGAGTCGAGTCACGATTAATCTTTGAAAATTTGCCAAATACAAATAAACAAGAATTATTTTCTTATGGAAGATAATAAGACAAAAAATATGTATAATTGCAATTTCAAAGGGAAATTTTCAAAGTTGACTCATAACTATCCAAATCGATTACATGAAAAATTGAGATGACAAACGTGCCACATATCACAAACGAAACAAAACGTGATATTAATTCAAACAGATTGTTATGAATCTTCGGAGGGATGTTTCACAATTATTTATCAAAGTTATACATCTTTTTTTTTTTTTCAGAATTATCTATCTTCGATGTCCATTACCAATAAATCTATCCAAAATACAACGAAGTGTATCATATTATCAGCTACGAAGAAAATCTTTGCTACGTTTAAAATAATACATTTATCACAGCACAATCATCAAACAAAGACAAATCATTAGAAGAATTCATCTACTAAATATACAATGAATAAATTAATCAGGGTATTGTTGCACAACTACGACTCATCAAAAAAGCATCAGGCAAAAAACAGAAACAGATAGCTTGGTGTACAGGTAAGTTGTGTGTACAGATAATAAAAAAAAAATTAAATTGTTTAATTTAAAAAATAAGCGAGTAACGATGGATACAAACGTCGTGTATCGAAGCAACGTCCTGGATGGAACGTTCATCTTTTGGGATAATGATTAATGATGATCGATAATTTCGGGTTTAATTACCTCTGATGTACTCGAACGCAGTAACAGAGTGATTAAACAATGTGCAAATCAAATGTAAACGGGATAAAATGAAAATAAAAATGCTTACAGTTTGCATACTTTGGTCCACCATGCTCGTGAGCTCCGGCTCATCACTCACCCTTTTGTGATTGTCAGGCAGATTCAGGTAACACTCGTTGTCAAAACGAAACTGACTCTGTGAACAGAATTGGAATGGAAACATTCAATGTTGAATATGTAATGGATCTACTGTGAATTCGAGGCGAGAGCTTTGCCAAGAAAATGGAAAAATTGCCAGGAAAAATTAAAGGCTCTCTTTTTTACCGAAGGAATTAAAGAGGAGAACTTTTTTTTTCTTTTAAATTATAATATCTCTTTTACATATTTTTGTATACTTGGAATTTTTGTAAGATGTAAACTTTGTTTTCTTGTCTTTTTTTTCTTTTTTAATAAATATGTAGATGAAAGCTACTTATAATTATAATTATTATGGGAATAAACGCAGAATGATTTTTCAAAAATTCTCATCCTCTTTTACATGGAATTTTTATATCATAAAAGAACTTTAATTCAATGAATATGTAAGAGGAAGAAAAGACTAATTTGAAACTACTTTTCGTGCCAACTATTATGAATTTTTAATGGAAATCTAATTTATATTAAACAAAGAAAGAAGGACTGATCTAAAAAATTTTTTTAAAATTATAATTTAAAAAATTTAAACTTCGTTTTATTTTTTTTTTTTTTTTTTTTTAATTTCGCGTACCTTATATCCAGGCCCCAGTCTATGCATAGCGCATATCTGATGCGTCGTCAGAGCTTCGCTGAACAGATAAATAGCGCTCATTTGTCCGCAAAACACGCGCTCTTCATCCAGTTCCGGTGTAGCCCCGATGTAACATTTGTCAAACGGCTGAAAGAAAGATTCGAACAATTTCATTCACTCTCGATTAAGGAATATTTTTCACGCGCGTTTTAATAATCGTGGTGACGAATTAATAGAGATCGAAATATCGAAATATCGCAAATTCACTTACGTCGTTTGTTGAAACGAACCACGCCATTTCAGTACTCGAAGCCAATTGACCGTTGACCAAACATTTAATTTCGCTCTTCGTCCACCTATTATATATGTACACTACGGCGATCATATACCACTGCGAAAATAAACGTTATCGATGCTTGTTGAAAATATATTTCTTATCAAGAATTTTTTTTTAACAATTTTTATCTGAACAATTTTCATTTTAATGAAAAAAGATAAAAAAAAAAAAGGAAAAATAAATAGTAGATAATAGTAATAGTTTGCGTACAATTGTTATTTCTATACGATCGAATGAAAGGCTATATGGTCTCAGTGTATTTTAATATACCATTCTTATTTTTTATAAATATTTATAATTACAAATTTTTATTACAAATGTTAAAATATTTCTTCGTTTCTTAATAATAATCATACAAGTTTTTGTTAATTTAAATATAATTCTATAAAATACAAAATGGAAGAAAATTATATTACAATCAAATATCTTCCAATATATTCGTCTTTAAAGTTTCCTCAAAATTTTCTCAAAAGTTAAAAGATTCTTTTCGTCTGTTCATCACTTTTCCATCTAGCCTTTCCAAATTTTAAACCATCATACCATTCCCCCTTATCTAGAAATGGGGAACGTGTCAAAATCAATTATCATGCAAATAATACCTTTCGTGGTTGAAATTCATATTTGACACAATGCTGGAAGCCCTTGCCCTTCACTTTCATAGAGGTGAGGACCAAGCAGTTCCCTACGAAATGCGCGGAGTATCCCACTCCCTTGCTAGTTTTAAAACTGGAAAAACACGTATCGACACAACAATTATGCATATTTCAAATCTTGAAGAAAAGAAAAATTTCAAAATTTCATATCGATCTAACTTTTAAAAGAATTTTAATAAAATGTCGTTTCTATATTTAAACGACATTTCTCCATCTTCATTTCAGTTTCGAAAATAACGATGTATTTCGTAGACGGGAACAACGGTTGTCGATCGTATGGAAATCGAATCGTTTCCGCGTGAAGGAATGCGATCAAATTGCTGCACGACGCGACGCTCCAATGGGAATCCTCTTTTTTCGCGCCAACTCAAACGGAGCTGCGTTTAATCAAATTTTCGAATGTTCGAAACGAAGGAATTTCATCGATGCACTTCTCTCTCTCTCTCTCTCTCTCTCTTTCTCTTTCTCTCTTTCTCTCTCTTTCTCTCTCTCTCTCTCTCTCGCTCTCTCTCTTATTTTCTATTCTGCCTTTTATTCCTCTTCTCGTTTCGCGTTGGGAGACGCGGGTCTCGAAGGTCAGAAACGTAAACGATTCTTTAAGGTAGCCGGCCACTTCCGATTCAAGAGTGTGTTCCCGCAAGAGGGCTTGATGTAAGAGCACTTACCAGTAGAGGTACGGCTTTTCTCGTTCGATATTAACGGAGTTGATGGGGTCCAGGCGGAACCATGTGGTAAACGTGAAACCATTCTCGTGTGGCCATTTTGCGAGCGGTGGCAGAACGATTGCCTGAAAATTTATCGTTGAAATGATTAAATAAACTTGAAGGAGGACGAAATCCCATCGTGATAATTTGTGAAAATTACTCTTTTTGTGTTCAAGATTTTAATTGGAATGTAAGTCGTTATTTTTAGGATATGTTTTATGTGCTTTTCAGACGATATTATATAAATTTATGTCTAGAATAGTATAGAAATTATAGAGAAATAAAAAGGAAATTATAAATAGTTAAGCGATTTCTGGCTTCTGGAAAAGAGTATTACATTTTTTATTTTTGTAATAATTTTTGTTATATGTTGAGAAAAGAAGAATAAAATTCAATTTATTATAAACAAAGGCAATCCTTTTTTCAAAATTTCTTAAAAAAAATTTATCATCTTCGCAAATTGACGGTATATTTAAATAATTCTTTAAAAAAAAAAAGCAATGAAGTTTCATAAATTTCATAAATTTTTGCATTGAATATATGCCTTCCCCGTATCTTTGGCTGAACTTGGTAACAGCCGCTTCTTCTTTGATTCATACTCTTTCAAAGTTGTACATTAAAGGAAACGTTCGAAACAGTTCCCTTCGAATAAGAAACTTCTTTTGCTTAACGTCCTCTGTCATATCGAAAAGTTTCCATCTCGACGAGAAACTCATTGAATATCTACCATCGTTCCCCGCATTGGGCGACATCTGTTTCGATCAGTTTTTATAAAGATTCCGCCATCTTTATCTTTTTATTCGAACGTAAAGTGAATAGTTGCTAAGTTAAAAATAAGATATATATGATAAGATATATACATTTCGATGTGACAGCAATTTATTTTTCCCTGGAAAGAGATTCATAACTCGAGAAGATTTTATTTAACTTTGAAATAAATGATTTATACTTTCTTCTCGCTTGTGGCAAATAAAACTCCAACAATTTCAATATTTGATTGCGTTATATAAATCGAATTTTTCAAAAATATATATCACAGACTACTATTTTTACTTTTAAAAATAAAAAAAAATATTAATCAAACGCTATATGTTAATTAAATTTAATTTTAGCACAATGAATTGATGCAAAAATAAAACAAATTATTCAGAATATTAAATATTTTTTTCGCTCCTAATTAATTAACTTCAATCACACGCGCACGAATCGTTTCATCGATCAATGCGAGCTATATTCTAAACACTATATCTCTTTTTATGTTAGAGAGAGACACATGCTCAATCTTGATCCTGTTCCAAAACGATTCAAACAATTGCAATCATTTTCCGCATCTGGACCAGTGTGAAGTTGAGCCATATTGAAGAATCAATACGTCATTTGATTCGACGGATTAAGCGCGAGTAGAAGTTCCGTGAAACAAGGCATAATTTTCTTATCGAAAGTTTAATAGAGTTCGGAATCGAACGGCATCTTCGACGTAACAAGGATATCCGGTGAATGGTGAGGTTTGGAGAAGGATGGAAATCGACTTACCGATCCCTTTCTACCGGGGAAACTAAAAAACACGTCGGGTCCGTTCCGTTGCGGCATCTGACGGAGCACGTTTAACAGTTTCGCCGAGTGTCGTGGCTGTGGAACAAACAAAAGATTGGAATTAGATTCTGAAAAATAGGTGGAACTTGTTTTAATAGAGTTTTATTCTATTATTATAGGGAGAGATAAATTTTTGTAATATAGAATTATAAATTATGTATAAAGATTGCAGGAAGATTTAAAAATTGAAGAGACGATTCTTAAAGTCAAAATAAAAACGAAAATCTAGAATGAAATATGTAATAATCGTCTACAAGGAAGAAAACGTCGTATGACTCGATTTAAACTCCATTGAATTTTATTAAAATTTTATTAAAAAGTTTAAATTATTATAATTTCGAAAATAATAAGGTTTAATCGATGAATGAACGATTATTGGAAATTTTTTAAAATGCTTTTTTATTTATCTGGATACGATTTCTGATTGCCGAGATATCAATGTTTGGTTTATTTTCTGACTGGTACTTTTGATGACAAAATCTTTATTCTTTTCATTATTTTTACATACAACAAGTCAAAATTTAAATTACGATTCGTTACGTTTGAATCGAATCACGTTCATTCGTATATATAAACAGCAAAGCAAAAAAAAAAAAACTAAATATATTTCTATTCTTGATTTTTGATTTATTTTAAAAAATCGTCCCTTCTGAAAAAAATGTTCGAATGGCTGGAGACTGTACATTATACATAATAAAAGATATAGAAAATAAAAGGAAGAAGGAATGAGTTGAAGATTGCAGAGCTGCGTCGGAAAGTTAAGAGTTTCGTTCACTTCTGATTCTAGAATAAGTTTTCTCTCGACGGAAAGTTTTTCTCCCCTTTTCTCTCTTCTTTTTTTCCTTTTCTTTTTCATAGATTCTTACCCATTTCCCTTTTACAGCTTTCATAGCACCGAATAAAAGTTTCAGCTCCTTCACCGTTATGCTGTAGCTGGCCAACACTCCAAGCATGTCGATTAATAGATCTGTCGAAAATTGATCCTCGTGTGAATCGAATTACGTATTCACCGTAACTACCTCCCCCCTTGAATAGGATTAGAACGATAAGGATTTACCTGCGACGACAGTTTCCGCGCGGGACAATCGAAGCAGCACGTGTTCGATGAGGCTTACGTCTGTACACGCTTGTAGATTCCGCACGCTCTTCCTCAAAATGGCGATGAACACGCTCCATATTTCGGCCTGAAAAGAAAAATTCGAACGTGAGAAAAATTTGTTAGTGTATCAAAGTGAATGAAAATTTAAATATAAGTTATTACAACGTTGGCTCCAACTATAAGTAAAGGATATTTCTTTGATATTTCTACGAAATATTTTCGTAGAAATTTTTGCTTTCAGAGAAATTTATCTTTCTATCCCTATGAAATGGTGGATTCAGATCGCGAGGTTTTTGTCCCACTTTCGGATAAAACGATTATCCAATGACGAATATCTAATAAATAATTAAGACTAATTAATAATTTGCAAACAAACATTAGTTCCATTAATCCGATCTATATATTTGTATCATATTTATCAAATGTACACACACACACACACACACACGCACACTCATTGATTTATTGATAATTTAGATATAAATATACTGGCAATTAGTACAATTAGTAATAATCCCACAGAGAAACGGGAGCAAATTCAATTATTTCGTTCGAGCAATTAATAAAATAATCAATATACAATTTATTAATTTAAATAAAACTCAAAAGCCTCGATTTCCTTACCACCAATTTCCACCAAACTCCTTCGAGGAACCTAACTTTAACATTTGCCCGCATGTATATAAGTCGCATTAATCGAGGCATTCGCCCATATGCACTGACAACCAATAAGGTCTGCCGTGGTAGTTCACGTAATGCTCCAACTATTGCACAACAGAACCTGATAAAGTTATCCGCCAGCACCGTCACCCGATCGGAGATCAAAAGTGAAACAGGCAACGAACTCTCGTAATCCGTTCGCTAATACGCTGAGGCGAAGTCGAGACGACACGCGGGAGAGGGTTGGGCGTCGAAACCGAGGCGAACGAGCCCAACGAGTCGAAATCCCGAAAATGCCGCGGCAAAATTTCCCAGAAATTTGGAATTCCTTGGAAAGTTTTCAATTGGATACGGGTTAAAGTGTATTCCATGTAACGGCGGTGGTTTTTCGTACGCGGAATTACAGGATGGACGCCTCGAGTTAATCCTCCGAGGGAGAAGCGAATGGAAGGACGCCCTCCTTAGGGATCTGTAACAAGCTCGTCGATAGGAGTAAACCAGATCTAAGGATGGGAAATCGAATAATTGTTATTGAACAATTAAGGAGAATTGAGTCGGGATCGGGATCGTGTGGAAAGAGGGCTTTGGAATAGTAAGTGGTGTTATATATATAATATATATTTTGGTATTTTAGTGATAATTAAAAATATAGTGTGTTTGAATTATTTTTATTCTTTATTTTTAAGTCATTTATGAATATTATTGATCTCTTGTAGAGATTTAATGCAGATCGTTGGATCTCGTAAATCAAATAATTTAAAAAAAAGAATTTTTAATTGGAAAATGTTGTAGGTTCTTTTTTTGGAATTATTGTATCACATTGTTTGATATTTTATAAATTGTTATATAAATTTTATATATTTATATAGTAAAAAGAAAAATGAAAGGCTAGAGTGAAGTTGTAAGTTGCAGATCAATAAGTTAAGTTTTTGGTCTATGTGCTTCGAAGAACGATCGGAAAAATTTCTAATTAGTAGTTCGATAAGCTATGTAGTGTGCATCCTATAGTTTAATTAAAAACAAATTTAATCTCTTTGAACTTTTACCTTCCTTTGATATATCTTTTGACACGTTTGGGCTTATACAAGACAAAATTATATTTATTTTCATAGGTGTTGTAGAGAAATATTTTTTGTCCTTATTTTATGTGCAAATTTTAATTAGTTTTATAAATTATATATCTTGAAAATTGAAAATACGAAATTTTTATTTTTTATTAATTATCAACGATAAGAATCGAGATTTTCTATTTTCAAATATTTATTTTAAATCGTTATATAATCTCCGTTTTATATTTTTCATCGTCTAACTAGATTTTTAAAATTATAATTTTTCTTTCTATGCTTTCGATTTTTAAATTATTCTATATATATGTAATAACATTTATTACACCAATTTAATTCATTGAGTGCATTTCGTAATTAAACGGTTAAAAGTAGTATATATATCACAAGTAAAGCTTTCATTAGAAATTATATACCGAAGTTTATAGCCTAAATTATATTCTATAGCTTGCGGCGTAAAATACTATGTACATACGTGTAAGGAATACGACGTACAAGAGTAGTTAATCAACCTATTAAATTGGAATTTCCCCTTTTAATTGCCAATGAGAAATAACTTTCAACGTGGATACATTAACACAAATATATATTCCATATTCGTTAAACGCATCAAAACACGTTATAATTATAACATCTAAAAATATAAGATTATATTTATGCCTTGAAAAAAGGAAAATAAAAATATTATTGCCAAATAAACAATGCTCGTTAATATTTTTAAATTTTCCTTCAAAATTCGTTCAAAAATATCCTTTCTTTGCGATTATGTCAATCTATATTTCTAAAAAAAAATATTTCACAAACATCAATAAAATTTTCCAATAAAATTATATTTAAAATAATATTTCACTGATCTCGTATATTCTCGTATATTCAAAATTTTCTCAAGACTTCTTATTTCTCGTATCTTCAAATCATGAAAAAAGTACGACTACAGCGACATCTAGAAATGAGAGAGAACGTTCGTCTCGTTTAACGAAAGTGTTAAAAGAGACGTGGAAAGAATTTACAAACCAGCTAACGTTGTTATTTTTGATATCGAATTTATTCAATGGATGTCTTCCTGTAATAACGGGATATTGTTTTCCAACGATATCGTTATCGTTTCGTGTTGAGACGATGCTGTAACGCGCATCGAGGCGCATAGACAATAAAACATAACCTAAATGAGATGTCGCTCGGGTAACACCGAATTCACCGTGGATCGTTAATAGTGATTCAAGATTTATCGTGACGATATATCTCTTGATCGAACACGCGATTACACGTGTCCCGGTGAAATTAAATTTTTCCCTCCGTTATCGTCCGTAGATTTGTATAAATTCCCTGTCGAATTTTCATTGGTTTCGCGTGATTTATTTTTCGATTAATCGCGGAATATATAAGTGTTTAATTAAAATTTTAATTCAATTTGTTATCATTGAATTAACGATCGATTTTCTATAGTAAATTCGAAATATTAATATATTAATATCAATTATTGAATTGGTCGATCATAAGTAAGTTAAAAAAAACAAATTTTCTTTGTATGTTTTTATACTCTCCGATATATCGTATCGTGCATCGATTTTAAATTGTGCATCATACCATTATTTGTTGATTGGAATTTAAATTTAAATTTGAATTAAACTTTCGTTAATCTTGATTTCGATATAAATGTTATATTTATTTTTAATCAGTTAAATATCCCATCTAAAAGTTCAAATATTCGATTTCAATTTACATTTTCAGAAATTTCTTCCCGGTATTATTGCTCGCTATTATTGCGGGAAGTAACATATATCGTTGAAAATATATGTCGCGAGGATCGCAGCTGATTTCTCGGCAATCGTGTTTTTCATGGGATCGTTCAATTTCGTCCCTCCATTTCGCTTGGTGCATTAAACCGTACTTGCCACCTACTTTTCAACAACCGTGTCACGCTAAAAGCTACCACCCGTGTACGGCTTTTAAAGCTGATTGCGACACCAAAGAGTGCTATTCTTTCGATAACATTACCATGTTTGATGGACATCATTCCTCTTTTTTATCTTCAGAAATTTTTCCAATTGCAAAGTCGATTTATTGGCTTTTCGATATATCAATTTATATAATTTTTCCATACTTTGCATATAAGAGAATGTGAAAACACGTCTTACGATTTTTATACAAATTGAAATAATTTACTGGAATTTCAAGATCAATTTAGAGAAAATTATTCAATAAAAAAGTTGATAAAATTGAGATTGATAAGACAAGTAATAATATAAATATCCCATAGAGAACGTGTCGTTAAAAGTTTCAAAAATTCTTTAACACGACGTATTCGCGTTAAATAATTTAAATTTTATTCGAGTAATTTTGTCTAAAATATTTTTAAAATATTTCAAATTCACATTCAAAGTTTAATTAATGCAGAGAAGTTAACGAAGATTGTACTCGTTAATTCAACACAAGAAGGTATAATGATATTCCATGGGATATTAATTCACTTAAATCAATTGATTATCTCTTCTTCGATTAAATATCGTTGCAAGTTCAGTTTTATATCGAGTATAAATATTTAATTTAATTACAACACACACGATATAAAAATATCGTTAAATTCAATTGCAGGGAATTTAAACGAATCGAGAGCAAACTTAATTTTCCAATCTTTCATCCGCGTCACCTTCTAATTCTCACGAGAGATCGTGTCTCGATTATTTGTTGTTATCTCCAGAAAATCCCTGTGGTGGAAAAACACTGGATCCTGATATATTTCGTTACATCCTTTGAAACTATCCATCTTTCATTTCGATCGTTTCTCCGCATTTTTCCGTAGCATCAATCCAAGGGAAGATATTAACGTGCCCTATATTTCGCCAACGATTTTAATCTCAATACGTCTCCGGATGAATTACGATAAGGGAAGTGACGTTCGCGACGTAATCTTTCGGGAAGCGAAATCGGAACTCTATTTACGGGGAACTCTCTTTTCAAAACAGAGAAAATACAGTGCTCGACGAGTAGGAAAAGTTCGAAAAAGAAAAAAGAAGAAGAAGAAGGGAGAAAAGAAAGAAAGAAAGAAAGAAAGAAAAAAAAAAAGAAATCGTACCGATTTCGTCGTTAAAAAGATTTAAAATCCGAGAGGAAGAACTGTGGCTGAAGAACCGACCTCGATTGCACTTTCTTTACAAGAATTACCGCTTCACATTTTAACACACAATCCAATGAGAAGAAGAATTCATGAAATATCAATGTAATTTATAATATATATATTATTAATAATTATTAAAGCTTTAAATTTGTTTCTTTGTTCCGATTTAAAATAAAAAAAAAAGAAACCAGCTCGTATTATCGCGAATATTTTTCAATTATTCCAGCTACGTTGTGCTCTTTCGTCGTTTGCATATTTAAACATGGCCCTTAATTAAGCTCGAGTTGATAACCTCGTGATGCGGTTGTATCGGAATAATGAAAATCGCGGAAGTATCGAGGATGAGGAATCGTCTATCTCTTTTCCTTCCCCCCCCCCTTTCCCCCGTTAATTATATCGTTATGAAATCAGCAATCTTCGATCGAAGAAGCTTCCATCCTGGCTTCCCTTTAATCAAATTCTCCTCTTTCTCGATCTCCCCGACCCCCTCGTCGATATTCCCTTCGCCCATCCATTGATGAATTGAATCAAGGACGGATATTGTTGACATCTTATTTGAATCTCATTCCTAGCCATTCTATTTCCGTCGGTTCCAGCTACGAATCTCGATATTTCGTTTCCCCCCTCCTCTGATAATCGAGGCCGATTACTTGGACCAAATGCTTCCTATTCGTCACTGCCAATTTAACCTAGCCTTCAATAGGGCGGAACAAATAAGATTCTCTTCGATCCGATCGAATTCTTTCTTCCTCGGAATTCATTCGTTTTCATATGTTCGCTTTGTCATATCGATTTGAAACTTTCATCTTATCACAATCTTTCAAATTAAACATCACGACGAATTCCTGTAAAAATAATTCCAAATATTATAATAATTAAAATCGCGCAAAATTCACAATGTTATAAATTATCCACAGGCATGCGATATCCGTTCTTAATTAACTTGGAAGGAATACCACGAAGAATACTCCCTCGACAATTTTCCTTGTACCAAGAAAAATTTATCGAGCATAATACGTGGAGCTCCACGAAAGGCCATCGCGCACGGCTCGACACCGCTAATCAAAGAAGCTTTCCGCGCGACAGAGCCGTTGACCCACTTACTTATATCCCTTCCATCACCTACCTTCCCACCCTTGGAGCACAATCGATCGGTGTGCATCGCGCGCGGGCTCCGTGCAAAATCAAATATGTTGTCGGAATGTTTGCCGGCAAGGGAGAGGGATACGTTCACAGTTCGCGTGATAAACGATTAACTTCCGCGCGGAACATTCAAAACTCGGCACAGGCGAACCGTGAACGCCGTGCATCCCCTTTACGATATCCTTCCCTTCCAATGTACTCTCCCCAGACGTATGTATGGCATACTTTAGATTAGATAGAGCCACGAGGGTTCGACATCAAAGGAAACGCGATGCCGGCACACAGGCATAAATCTATACTCTGGAAGAAGACCAGCTCTCTCTCTCTCTCTCTCTCTCTCTCTCTCTCTCTCGTTCTTCTTTCTTCACGAGAAAACCGACCCCTCTCCCCCTGTCTTCGTCTGTCTGAAGATCGCTCTTGCGAATTCTATCAGTCACAAAGCTTCCTTGCGGACGACCTCCGACTAATCTTCTTGCAAATTCGTTTTCGGTTCGGTCGGTTTTCGAGGACGCGGCTGTTTGAAGTGGTTTGCGGCCGAATGGAGAAATGCTCGCCGAGTAATCACTTTGGATCAGGGCGAAAATATTTTCAGTCTGCTAAAATTATCGTGTTTTTCTTTTCTTTTTTTCTTTTTTTTTTTATATATATAAGTAAATATAGAATCTTTTAATATCTATTTATCGTTTTTGGATTTTTAATACTTACGAGTACTGAAGTAATCGTGAAAAAATGATAACGAAATTTCATTCGAGATGTTTGAGAATAGAAATACGCAATGTTGATAGTCAAGATGAGTTTCGGTGGGATTTTAATTGTGATAATTGTGATAAAATAGCGAAGAATTTTATTGAATATGTAGCTAGATAAAAATGATATGATGATCTCTATTTGAATCAGATTCCTTTGTATTTTTTAATATTAATATATACACGTTTTATCAAAACGCTCTTATAGCTATACTTTCACGATAAATCTCAATCACGATAAATAGACGATTACAAGGAACGATGAATTTTGGAAGGAAAAGGAAGAAAATGAGTGAGTGAGTAGGAGAGAAGAGGATAAACAAAGAGGCAAGACCACTGCACCGGCTCGTTTCAAGAAACGAACAAACAATCTGAATTTTATCTCTTACAACCATTGTCAACGGCTGATTTTAATCAACTTTTCGACTTCAATTGACTTAGCTAAGATATCGTTCTTCCACGCCTCGAACTAAAAACTTTTTGAAAAAATAAAAGATTTTTTACAAAATTAATTGACCGGTTAAAGTTGATGCTATATTAACTTGGCTAAAATATATAATTATTTTAATTTTTATTATTATTATTTTATTATTTTTTTCTATACATTTATCTTTTACTCGCTTCATTTGTAATCTTATTTGCATTTCTTGCAAAATTATTACGGATATAGAACATGTATAATTTTTTTGTAATTTAAATTAATTTAATTGCATTTATTCAATCGAACGAAAAGATAATGTTTTTAAATCATTAAAGGATTAATAACGAGTCAACGATTTCAAATTTAATGGAGTTTCTAATCTATATAGTTTTCACAATAAAATATCCTTTCTTGCTATTGATTCTTAACTAGATATCGACATCTTCACGATCCTCGTAGATGAGAATCTCACGCGTTGATACCCTTGTGACGGGCGGGTAATTGGAAAGATAATTATTTGTGTTAATAATAGCGAAACGAGTAAGGGAGAGAGCGTTTAATCAACAAGTTTACAATGTTCTGATAAAGATAAACACGTGAAGTGAATATAATGTATATATTTCCGCGTTTACATTCGAGTAACACCTCGAAAACCTTGTTTCGGAAACAAAACAACCAAACTTTCACATACGATATCTGCGTTTAAGGATCTTTCGATTAATTAACGAAATAATATTGCAGATGGGTTGTTCTCGATGTTTTGGAATAATAGTCCTTTCGTCGTTAACGAATTTCTCATTTCTCATTTCTTTCAATCAACTTTTCTCGATATTTATTGATTTTCGCATCGTTTGGAATTTTGTTTCTTTTACACCACATTTTATAAATTTTAAATTTCATGTAATTGATTTTATACAATTTAATAAGAGGAATAAAAGAATAAATATTTCTGTAATTAATTTTTACAACAATAATACGAAGGGAATAAAAAGAAAAAAATTTTTTAGAATATTAATAAGAATGGATTATTAATGGATATTTTGCATCATTGGTATTATCAATGTTGCAATTTAAATATTTGCACGTTTTTGTATACATGTATAATTTGCAGTTCAATTATTCTTTGACGCGATATTGTTTGGAGGAACGTTATCGGATAAAGAAAGATTAGAAGGAACGACTTAAAGGGTAATGATGGCATAATTTCCCTCCACTCTCTTTTCCTTCGCGAATGTCAAAGTAACAATGGAATTCATTTATTTTTCATCGTATCTCCTTACGCTGTTCCTTCTAATAACGAAAGCGGCAATTATCTTCCTGCCATTAAAAAAAAAAAAAAATCCCAATTATTAAAGTGACCTTACGAAATCTTTTTTTTACGTTTCTTGTTAATTGGAAGCAATTAATTGGAAAGCAATAATAAGTTTAAAATTTAAAAGATCATCCAAATTATCAAGTTTCGATAAGTATTTTTATCTCAAGAAGAAGTAGAATTATAGCATGTTTATTACAATTATTTAATTTTGAATAAAATTCTCATTAATATTATTTTCTACAGAGGGGAAATGGAAAATCGTTGTAAAATAATTTTTCATTATGCATAAAATATTTTGTAACGTGATACAACGTGTTGTTATTATTCCTTGAAATTGAAATTCAAATAAAAAATATTCAACTCTGATCACAATAATATACACGATTAACGTATTTTGATAATTAATTATTTCTGTATGAGAATTAGAATAATTTAATTACTGGAACCATTACCGATAACCATTTTCGTGACCACATATTATATTTAAATATATCTCGTTTATTACACGTAATTATAGCTAAACTACAACTGGTATAAATTTGTAACAACCAGACAAATAAAAAGAGACACTTAGAAGAAAACAACACAAATGAACGAAATTTAATATAAATCTCATTAAAATTCAACGTATAACAGCACAATATTTTTCTCCCACGTTATCAACATTCCATCTGGTTTCACGTTCACGCCAAGTCGCACGATACACTTTCCAAATCTGTTTTCGTTCCAGCAACAAAGGATAACGAGAAAATACCGAGGAAATTGGGAATGTAGATGGGGAAAATCAAAGGTATCCAATTTATGTGGACGAAACGACGCCCGTCTTTGAATCCGTATTTACGTATGTATCGCGGGTTAAATCGAGGCGGGATAGCCCTAGTATTATCTTAGGTGATGGCCCAAAGAGCCGGACGGTTGGAACAAGTGGTTCAAGCATTGATACGCACGACTTCCATTTGCATTTCCTGTACGGGCTTTACTTTCGCGTTACGGCTCGTTCCTCCTTCCCCGTGATCTCGCGAAGATCGATATTTACGGTGTTACGAACATCGTCGACGTTGCATCGTGCCATTGAATGGAAATGCAAGCGACGATAAGGATAATTGCGCTACAACTAAACACTTTGGGCGGGATGAGGTTTTAACGATCTGGAAAATCGTTTATATCATATATCGAAACAAATTTGAATGAGATGATAAATTTAGTTATGACAATACGAACGGTTCAGACAGTATTTAATTTTCTAATTTTAGTTGTCTTCGTCAGGCTATTTTAGAAGTAGTATTTTATTAAGTATTTTAATCATTTTGACCGTGGATTTTAAAAAATATATATTCTTCATGTTGCATATGTTTTGTTATTTCAAAGGATATAAGTGAATATTTTATGTATTTATCTTCTGATTTTATTTATTATTTTGTTAATTGAATATTATTATTGTAATATCCTAAATGATTTATAAAAATGGTTAATAATAATAATTTGTTTTTTTAGATAAGCAATATCAATTTATGAAAAAATAGAAAACTTTAACATACAAATTTACACGATAAAATTACATTTTTACATAGTTTGGCAGTACATTTTGAATAACTACTGACTACTTTCTACATTCTATGTATTATATAATAATCGAATCACCCAATATTTTAATTAAATTTTCTCGTTAGAAATTGTCACAATGCTTTCTGAAAATGATTTTCTTTCATACAATTACGATAATTCTTCATTGTCAGTCTTGGAAAGTAATTACCAGTGGAACCATTCTCGAAACTCGCGCAAAAAGAGTAGCAAATATTTCGGTAATTAGAAAAGTGAGGAGCAATGGTCGTTTTGTAAATGGCAACAATGAAATACCAGTGTTATAGATGTCATAACTTAACGATAGCGCGGAGGTTTGCGGAATTTCTTGGAACAACGAGGAATTGGCTCGAGCATGCCACGAATTCCACTGTTCATCCATCTTGACGAACGTCGCTGCGAGAAGTTTGCTCCAAATTCGATTTGCTGTTTCTTCGCGCGAGAATTGTTCCCGACAGGACCAATACATGCGTGTGTATTTTGAAATTGTAACAGGATTGAAATTGCGCAATTGTAACAGAAATTGTAACAAGATTTCTCTAAATTGGCATATCGAGAAATTAAGTAAATTTATATGACTTAAGATTGAAATTGAATAATTGGGTAAAAGAAAAAAGTTTTCGATTTCGAGCGAAGCGTATGAAAAATCCTACCAATACAGATAATAACTGAGCTTATTAATTAAAATTTCGAATAAAGTTACTTTATTTAAAATGCTCGAATAATATTTATTCATAGTTGCATAACAACTTTATCTTCAATCTTAAAATTTTATCCATCTCTCGCACCAAATATACATAATATCCCTATATTACTTTAATTCTTATACAAGAAACAATGACGTTTGCTCGTGACTGTCTAAATCTGATATTTCATCTGCCGAAAATAAACACGTGGATATATCTAAATAGAAAAAAAAAAAAAAAAGAAATAAATCCCTTTCGATCTACGTTTCCTCGATATTTTAATCCATGTTTGCTCGTGACGTTTCGCAAAATTGGACGATCCAGAGGGTAGCAAGCGATCTGCACGAGATAAATTAACAACGATTGAAAAAATAATAATTACGAAGCAATCGAGCCTTCGGATGCAACCACCAAGATCAATTCTTTTCCTTTTCCTTTTTCTTTCTCTCTCTTTTTCTTTTTTTTTTTTTTTCTTATTTAACTAAATCAATGTACGCCCGTGCTTTTAGCCGAAGCTCCAATTTACGGAGATTGGAAATCCAGAGCCGGGAGGAGAAACGAAAATCGTGTATTCGAAAAAGGGCGGGGAGGCGGGGCGAGAGAGGGCGAAAAACGCAATCCGGACGAAAAGATTCGAGGTTGATGAGATAGAATCTAGATTGCGTTCGAGTAAGAGGGAAACGGTCCACGCCCGTGCATCCACCGCCGTCATATTTATCTAGCTACGCGACAAGCTGGCCCGCAACCGCGGGCTTAGGCAAATTCCGCATATCGGTTTAGGCGAGTTTCGCCACTGCGACGGGAGACGAACCACCACAACCAAGGGGTAATTGAAACGTAACTGTACCATGTAATTCCATTTTACTCCTCGATCTCGTATCCGTCGGCTCTTTCACGCTTCGTAGTCGCACGTGCGAAATTCTGAATGAACGCCAAGTTGAAACTTTCCGTGTATATATGTGTGTGTGAATGTGCGAGTGTTTGTAATTATTGTGTTTGCTACGATTATGATCAGCTGTTTCTTAATTGAAACTTTCTCAATGGTTTGTTTTGGTGTAGCGTGTTATTTGGTGTAGCGAGTTAATTTTGCTTGAATATCGATTAATAATAAGATAATAATAATAATAATAAGGGTGAAAGGTAATCCATATTTTTGAAATTTAATTAATTTTGATCAAGGGAGGATGGATTGAGAATATTGATAATATTGAATAATTTTTCTATAATCCACGAAAAGGTGGGTGTAAAAGTAAAGCTTTTTTTGTGAAATTCTCAACAAATTTTGTCGTTCCACACAGAAAACGGTGTAAAATCATAAAGTAGGTGGTAATATAGATCAGTGTTATTCGTGAATATATTATAAAACGATTGAATCTGTAATTTCCAAGTTTCAAGTTTATTTAATGCAATAAACTTTCTGATAAATTTTACCATGTTTCCCGGAACAAACCGAAAGCTTATGTATACGTTTGTCCCAGTTGAATTAACGAGCATTCTTATCTATCCGCTCGTAATTATGAATTTAAATTTATCAGACTTCAATTTGTGGAACCGTTATTCTAACAAAACAAATGTAAATATAATGCAAAGAGTTATAGGCGATATCACAAGTCTGATAATCTTAATTATTAAACCGAGATAGGAGAGATTGATAATGAAATGATAATATGACAAATTTCGTTCTTACGAAATACGAAGAAGATTCGAAAATCAGAATCGTTTCACAACTTGCGTTTTCTTCTCATCTTCCAACGGTAATCGAATTATCGCGGCCTTTAGAATATTTACAGAGATTACGGGAAATTTCCAAAAGGTTGCGTTGCACAGGTGCACTCGAGTAAAATGGAGGGAGCCATTCAAAGGATCTTCATTGCCATTTTCACGCTTTTCGCAATCTTCTATTCACAATCTTCTAAGAGTAGCATAGTCGGAGAAATGGAAATTCTGCAATAGGTTTAAATTAATTTCTAAGAATAGAGATTGCTAAGCATCCAATTGTAAATTATTTAAATTTCGCGTTTCTGTTATATAAGTTTGAATATAAAAATAAAGTAATTTGATAAACTGCTTCTTCGATATTAATTCGTGCAAAAGAGAATTTTCAAACGAGATGATGTAGTTGTGCATTTCCAAGAGATCAAGAGAGCTAGCTCCGAGTGTCTAAATAAGGGTGGGTCTTAAGAGTGAGAAGTGAACGAGATGATAGTTGAACGACGAGATCCTTCAACGAGAGAGTTGGTAAAAAAAGAAATTTTTAAAAGTCGAATAAGAAGGTCTGAAGCAACCACTTAAAATCAACAACAATTTGATATATTTATATTTAGAATGAATTTAATATATTTCATATTTTCAACTCGAAAATACACAAAATTCTTCCATCCAAATTTTCTTTAAATTTATTCTTTAAAAATCACCATAGAAGAAGAATTTCTATTTTCATCCATATATCATGTATATTTTATCGATACCCTTCACATTTGAAACAATATTTCAAATCCGTGATTTGAAACCATATTCTTGCATCCGAATTTCATTTATTTTTAAACCCACTGTCTAAAAGATATTCTATTTTCATCTATGTTTCATTTCACTCGTATTTCGCTCTATTTTATTCCAAAATCATGATCTGAAAATATCTTTCCCCTCCTCAAATTCTACTTATTCTCTAAACCGTGTGAAAGAATTCTATCCTATTTTCATTTATCATTCTATTATCATTTATCTTCCTAAATTCTATTTATTCTTGAAACCATCTAAAAGAATTCTATTTCCATTTTCATTTATCATCACCCCTCGCGTTTCCCTGCTTTACTTATTTCAAAATCATGATCCGAAAATACATTCCACCCGAATTCTATTTATTTCTTTATAACCATCCAAAGGAAACCTCTTACTTTCTATCCAAATGTATTTCGAAATCGATCGTCTTCTTTCAAAGAAAAGAAGATACGCGGATATTCAAAACGTTTTCCATGGGTACAAACGTACGAGGGTACAATTACCGTCGCGTCGCAGGTATAACGAGATAACTCGAAAGAAAATAGAACACTCGAGGCCTTCCGTCAGCAATGTTCATGTAAAATGAAGACCGGGTTCGGGAAAAAGCTTCCGGAGAAGATGGAATCGTGCTGTGGATTAATGACGCTACTTTTCCCAGTGACTCGAAAGCGTCAATCAATATCTTTATCCTCTCTAGACGTCCGATATCAGATTGCATTTGTCATCTCTGAGAATCTCTCGTTGTTTGACTCACGTTCGTTCGAGGGTTTCGATCTCCACAAAGGTGTCTCGTTATACTCCTCTTCACACTCTCGCCTCTTTCTTTTCAAAGATTCGCGGGATAAAGCGTTTCCGGGCAAACGAGATCGTTCGACGTACACGTGAATCGAAATTCTCTTCGCCCTAATGACCGTTGAACAATTGTCTTGCGATATACAATTTGTAAGAGGTACGAATTTTGAAAGCAAAACATTATCGTATTACGTAAAAAAAAAGAAAAATGAGAATGAAAGAATTATTATAAGAAATACTTTTATGCTAATAGTAATAGTAAAAATATTCATTTTCCAAAGATAATTTTGCGATACGATACATTGTCCATCTCTTACCAGTTCGAATTTTGAAAAACATTATTGTATTACGTAAAAAATTAAAAAAAGAAAAACGAGAATAAAAGAATCATTATAAGATTTTATGCCAATAATAATAGTTGAAAATATTCATTTTCCAAAGACAATAATTTTTGCGATCGTCTTAAAATCTATCAATTGAAGAATCTTGAACGAAACTTTCGTTTCATTGTTCGATCTTTCTTCCTAACTTTTTAATCGCGTCAGCGGAAGGACGCGGGAAGTTTCATTTTCAAACGCGTATAACTGGCCCGATTAAAGAAATACCGGTATCGAAAGAGGAAAGTTCTCGGATCGGGGAAAAGGAAATTGCAGCTCGTTTGTAACCCGCTTACGGTAACTAGTTAATCTCCAGTTTCCGGGGAAAAACAGATCGAGACCGATTTATTGGAATTATAATTCCCCGCGTTATCGGTTAAAAAAAAAAAAAAAAAAAAAGGAAAAAAAAAGAAAAAGGATCGTCAAACTGCATCGTTTTTAGCTACACACCGTATACGCACCGTTTGTTGGGGCAACGTTTTAACAGTTTACCTGTTTACCCTCTCCCTCTGTGTGTGTTTGAACACACGCCACGAGTGGAAAAGCAAACCAATTAGTCGTAACGCGCCACGTTTCCTTCCTTCGTGGAAAGCGTCATAATTTTCCGTTTCCGTCGATGATACGGGACGGTAAAACAGATTTCGTAATTTGATTATCGGATTAAAGTAACGCGAATTCAACGATGGGGGTGGACAAAAGGTTCGGAATCGATTTATCTATTCCGAAAGGATTATCGCGGGGCAGTTTGGCTTAATTCGGCGATGATTTGGCGAAAAGTAGGACGAAACGTGATACACGCGGTTCGATAATAAAGCGGGTGGAGTGGATTGACGTGAACGGGAAATTGCACGTGGAATTGTTAATTACCGTGCGAACGTAACCTAATGATGCGGTTCGGATCGGAAGATATTGGATCTGTGCCGTGCCGTGTGCTTCCTAAATCGATCGAATTCTCGTTGTAATTCCAAGTACACGGCCTCCTAAAATTGCGATACCGTGTTTTGCAAAATCGCAAAATCTATTTCAATCCGTGGATTTCGAGAAATACACGAGGGATAAGATAAATTCGATGGAATTCCCGATGTGGCTAATATCAATTTCAATAAACACAAGAAACAATTATGAAACAGCGGAAAATATATATCTCTTCTTCCGTAAAATTTCTTTTTTTCCATGTTTTCCACATTCTTGGAAAAATTTTAATGCAATTTCACGTGCGTTTAAATTTTATCATAGAACAAAATCTTTTAATTTCTCGTAATCTATAAGATAGTGGATCTATCCTCTGTCGATCATCCGTTCCGTTTATAATACTGATAATTATTATCTTTCTACACAATTCTACGATTCCATCCTACTTTTATATTCATATTTAGCATCGTGAGATGAACGATTTCGTGGATTATCGAGCGCCACGTGGTGTTCTTCGTGGTGGCTTCTCCGGCCCAACATCGTCACAACTACCTCAAGATTCAAGATATACACTCGATATAGACTCGAGTATTCGAAATACGAAAGAGAATTGTGAAATTCTCGACGAGTTCTCGGGTCTACGTGATACGACGATAAATCCATTATGATGACGTTGAAGTGATGGTACGTGTTAAATGCGATTCGGAAGATTAACTATTGCCCCGTGTCGTGGGGCGCTTGACACGTTCATTTCGAAAGATTAATATCCATACGCGGGGGGGAAGGCGCGCGCAAGGTGAATAAAGTTGAGCAACCAAGCACCGAGATTTTGAAACGAGCGAGTTGTAATTCCCACGATTCAAACTCCCGCGTTTCCATGATTACATTCGAGAGTTGAATTTCGATGCCGCTTTCCCTCCTCCGTCCCTCCGAAGATTGTCACCGGTCCTCCTCCTCGCCAGAGGAAAGTTAAATTAACTGGAGAGAAATCATTCGTGCCCCCCGTTTTGTGTTTGAGCACCGGTGAACTCCATGTAAACATCCGTGTAAACATACGCATATATAATTTGTTGTATTTTACTTTGATATCGAGTCTCGTGCAATCACGTACAATTATTTAATTCCTTTCAATCGACGATTGAATTTTCAATTTATATGATATCTTGTATCTGCCTGCAAGTTATTTATCTTTAAAATTTAAACACCGTATTCGTATCTCTTTAAACAATAATTTTTCTCTTTCGATATCATGAACGACGTGAAACTTCACATTAACCTCGAAAACTTTAAAAAGACGCTAAAAAAAAAGTTGATTGGCACTATAAATACGTATATCGACGAGTCAATTCACCGTGTAACAAGAATTGCGAAGGAGAAGCGAGATCCTGTTTTAATAAGATAGGGAAACGTTGGAGGGGTAATCTAGGAAGTTTTCGCGGTTATAGCGGCGGAATTGGCTCGATCAGAATGCAATGGGGCGAAAGGGTATCGCACGCAGAGCCGTCCAAACTTCTAACTTCATCTCCTTCGTCGCGTATCCTTATCGACTCCTCGTATCAAAGGGATTTATTCCAACGTATCTTGACCTTCGCTATCTCGTGGAAAGTATCGCAACCCGTATATATATATATACGGGTTGATCCGCGTTTAGATTCATGGAATGGCGGCAATCTGGTGGACACGATCCTCTCTATATTTGATCCTGATCGAAAGAAGACCGGGTTTCGAGCAGGTTTCCACGGCCGGGATTCCGGCTAACCGAGGGAATTGTTTTCGATAATAAACCTCTCGGGGACGCGTTTTTGCCCGCTGTTATTGTCCCTGCGAAGTTCTGCGACCGACTGTTTGAGAAATAATAGCAATACCGTTACCGAGATTGGATCTCGCCGCGATTTACGAGTCGTGAGGTTAAACGAGATTTTAGGATCGGCGAGAGAGGCTTTCGTGGCTCGAGTTTAATCCCTTCGAGATTTCCAAAGTGCTTTTTGGAAAATTTAAATGATTCGCAATTTATTCGCGAATATGGAAATTATTGGAAATTGTCGGATAGAGATAATTAAGGAAATTAAGGAATAATGGTATATTATAATGTGACCATGTGTAAATAATTAATTATATTTATTCATTACGTTTTTTTACGTTTCTTTGTTTCTATTTTTTTCTCTTCTAATGTATTCAAAACGAATGTATTCAAATATTCGTGAGAGGGCAAAACAAACAAAGTTTGAAAGTTATTAAGTTATAAACTTATAATTACCAATTGTAAATTAACCAATTGTAAATTGAGAGATAGCTCCATCTCTGTCTCATTCTTTCTAACTTTTTACTCTCTCGAAAACGAGTATGTCGATCGATATTTTTGTATACCAATTTTTTTCTAGAATTATGTCTATGCTGGAAAAATGTTCCACGAATGTATGAACACTCTGCAACATTCTAAAATAATTTAGGCTCGATCAAATATTCGCCAGAATATTGGACAAATAGCCGATTTTAAAGCTGTTGAATCGCATTCGGTGTGTGCATCCGTTCGTTGAAATGATGGAACACCACAAATTAAACACTTTCGATCAATCATGAATCAGCCCGTATAAAATGATTTTCCACGAACCTATTCCACCTATCGGTCTACAACACACGTTCCACAAATACTATTATCAGTTTAATATTTATATGAACGATCCTACTGTGTCAAATCGTTCAGATATTCGCGATTCACCAGCCCGTAGATAATATTATTGTGTAAACGTTTGCCATCGAAACGAGAGATTATTAAAAAAAAAAAAAAATGTACGGAAATTTTATCGAAAAATTCGTCCCTAGTAAACATATCAATTAAGTTAAAAGCGTTATCCTCTACGAGATGGATAATGCGCTTCTCAACGAGTACCGGTAAAGAAAGATTGATCGTCCTTGAGGGAAGATATATATATATATATATATAAGAGAGCAAGATTGCCGCAAAGAATTTCCACTTTGCCGTAAGAAAAGGAAAATTTCGAGAACTGAAACGGGCAATTTTTCACGTGGACGAGGCTGAGAAAGCGGAGGTCAAGCTATCTTCGTGAACATTTGGAAGTAGTGGCAGAAGTTTCGTTATATTTCTCTTGAGAAATTTTCCTTTTCCCATTTTCTCAGGCTTTAAATTCTCTTTTGATTCTTATCACACACGTAAAAATATATAAATGTCTCGGAAAAATGAAACGCGATATACTTTCTAAATATGTACGTGTTCAAATATTTTCGTGCATCTTGAGAAATTTACCGAATCAAATTGGCCTGTAAGGAGATGTTAAGAATTGTATCTCCCTTCGTCTCGAAGAAGACACGAGAGCGAATAAAAAGGAGAACGTTACAACGTTTGGATAAATACAAAGGAACGCAAGTACGAGAGTAGCTGGTATCCTTCTTACGTAATAAAAATGACATAAGACGGTAATATCAAAGATTAAATCATGGTGCTCGCGAAAAAGGAAATAAACACTGTGAAAGAAAAATCGTATAAATATGCTAGAGATTTTCTGCGGTAAGGATAAGTTAGTAAAGAACTAAGATCTCTTTTTATCTCGCTGTTTAATCAAACAGGTCAAGAGGTACGAACGTTAACACAGAGAAAGAAGTACTAAGATGAATCTACTACTTCCTTTCTCCTACAAATTTAAAAGAAATATCGTTTCAAACGTTTCTTTGTTTTATTTTTTACAATAATAACATAAACTTATATTGTTAATGCATAAACTTATATTGACAGATAATAGCTTCGAACGATCATTGATTAATGCTTTATACGAAATACGAGATAGAATGTTTAATTCAATCAAGAAAAAACAATAAATTCTCAAAATTAATAATCCCAAAATTAATAATTCTATTGAAAAAGTAAAAATTTTAAATTGATATCAATCTAATTGCAAGTATCATAACAAACTTTTCATTTTTAACCTCGATAAATTTACACATATTTAAATTCTATTTAATAATTATCAATGAAAATAAACTGTTGTCAATTATTTCGATATTAATTTACGAAAATAAACCGATAACCTATCATCGAATACACACGTCTGATGGAACCATCTTCACAAATAAATACGAAAAAAATACTACCAACAATTTTATATTCTAAAAATTCCATGTCATTTACATCTATCAGTTCCCAGATATTTAACGTTGCAACGTCGTCCAACCATCTACGAAGCTTATTTAAATAGTGAGTCGGTGGTCCCTAGGGAAAAATGCTCATAATGCTCATCCACAATTTTGCGAGATAGTGGTTGGGACAACGTAGCTCTCGAAAACGTAGTAATCCTGCAGGAAGTTTCCAAGAAGCGGTTGATTTGAAATTATAATCAAGAGGAGGCTGTCCATAAACGCGACCAGAGTAACAAACCCTCGCGGCTTCAACGTCCAAATATATATATCGACTTTCCTTCCCTACTTCAAGATTTTCTCCTCTTCCTCGACCGTCCTTCGTCGCATCCTGCGGTCAATTTCGGCCAAAGATGGAAATTTTCGCGGCGATCGGCCGTGCCATGGATCGCTCAACCTAGCGTTCTTCTCAATTTTTAAAGGGGGTTTAAAAAGATAAAATATAAGATTGAACGCCGTTCAATATTTCGTTGATGGATATTTTGCATCGTTGCTCTCGTCTTCTTTCTCCGTTTTCCTTTTGGATTGAAATGCAACGTTTTAAACGAGCATTGGGCGTGAATTTCGAACGAAATGCAGGGTTTATATCTTGTGAACAAATATCTAGAGTTTATTGTCGCGAGAGGATGGATCTTGTGGTCGTCTTTAAAAGAATGTTTATAGTTAAAGAGAGATGAAAGAGAGATAAATACCTTCGTTTGGAAGATTTCGTGGAATTTTTGCGAATAATCGACTTGCTTGTTGATATATTTTTCGAGGAAAAGCGATAATGTAAATGTTTGTCGAGGTGAACACATCTAAAAGTTATTACATATATTTGGTTAAATTTTATAATGAAACGAGATGAACTGTCATGAATTATACAAATGAATTAAAAAAATTTCTTACTTCTCGATCTTATCAATCGCGACAAGTTTCCAGCATCCCTTCTTTCTATATGCAAACAAAAATTTATAAAATTCAATGGGACCATCGTTATTAAAACGCCAAATTTATTCGGAAGAAATAATTTTTTAATCCATCAGGAGAGGAAGAATAACCACATCCGTCACATTAATTTCATTTCTTATCCTCGATCAATCAAATCTCAAATTTTCCAAAGTGCCTGACAAAATTTTTGGCAAACCTGTCGGCCGGAATTTCTCGTTTCTTCGCACTGATGAAAGAGAGAACGAACCGCAGACGAATAAACAGGCGGCAAACAAGAGGGAAATACGATCTCTGGAGAAATAGGAAGGAAAAGTTTCTTCTTGGTATCCCGGGGAGGGCATCTCACATAACCAGGATGCCGCTCTCTCGGATTCGTTCAGTAATGAATTATTATTCCAGAAGCGCTGGTCCATCGAGACAATGCATTAAATTAAAGGAACCGGCGGGCTCGCGCCACGAAACGTATTCATCGGCCGTGGCGAAGATGAAATAACATTAATTAAGCCCGACATCGGAGATAGACGAGAGAACGCGATGATAGAAGCGTACAGACGGTTATCAAACGCGCAGCTTCCAGAAAATTTAATTGAATTCGGAAACAACCGGTTTTCGAACTGCTCTGTTGTACGTTTGAATCTATTGAAACGATTTGGAAAACGAAAAAATCTTAGGAAGATTAGTTGGTACAAAGAATCAAAAGTGTTGAATCTTCGAAAGTATTTTTCTTTGTACGGAGAAATTACTTTACAGAAAATCGATAGAAAATTGTAAGTTTTTAAGTTGGTTCAAACAGTAGTATTGTATTTATTTAAGTGAGCATTAAATATCGTTTTAAAGAGTAAAAAAAAAATTTGTACTTAAAAAATAGTAGATATATTGATCGTTAATTAAAATGATCGATATTTCCTTTCTCCTTAGTTCAAATAGTTTTAGATTTTATACGCAGAACATTTAAAATATCAGTGAAATAATAGAGTTTTTGAATAAAATATATATTCAAAAATTTCAAAATAAATCATATTCGACATTCCGAATCAAAATCCTATTAAAATAAGGTATAATTAAAAAAAAAAAAATTCTGCAATACTCTCCATCCACCCTTTTGCACAGAAGCTATCAACTTGGCCAAGGCTCTTACAAGAAACTTACTCTTGAAAATCCTTTTAACTTGAACTCGACCATGTCTCGCCGACCGTATTTCATCGCACGGCACGATCTTTATAGACAAGGTGGCAATTTCCTTTACGGTCTCCACTCACCGTGAGTGATTTATGAAAATGTAGCAAGGAAAAACATTATAAAAAATTCTTTCACATATCAAACCTCAAAAAAATCTTATTTCTTCCCTTCTCAAAGAAAATCCCTCCTTGACATGATACAAAATGAAGAATACAGATTCCGACTAAAGAAGAGAGAAATCAGATCGTTAATTGAAATTCATTGGTTTATATGGCAGTGGATAAAAGCTGAATTGGGTTCTTTGTTCAAAGATGACGGTGGAATTTCCGTTTCCGGATCGCAAATTCACGAGCACTGTTCCTCGTTGTGAATTCTAATTGGCAATAAACCACGATTCTCCTGAACTAAGACATCGATGAAGAACAGGTAAATGAAGAGCACATTTTGTTTTCGTTGTAAAAACCGAGTCGTCGAATCTTAAAGTCACCTTTCGAATGCTAATTTTAAAATTTTGAAAGCGACATCAAATTCGTCGTTTCTTTTCTGTAATATTGATTGTAAATATTGATTTGATAGAAAAGATTATCTTTTATTGCTATTTTTTTTTTTTTCGATAATCAGAATTTCGAATAGATAGAATAGTTGGAAATGAATAGAAAATTAATTTTTTTTGGACACGAAGCTTTGGAACGTAATCAAATTTTTTTTTATTATAGCGGTGATTATTAATTTCTGAACGAATCAGGTCGTGCACGATGGATAAAGAAACTTTACGAGGAAAATTGTTAACAAATTTTATACACACGATATTATTTTATTTTATTTTTTTCTTGCAATGCCAAGCAATGTTTGCTCATTGCTTGTTATTAATTAGCGTTCTACAATGGGAACACCATAACGGATTTTCAAAGTTGGCACATTTGTTTACACGATTTACACGATATGTTGGTGTACATTGGTCGTTGCTAAACTATTGTTCGTTTGCTTCATAGATTTTATTGAAAAGGCCAGATGCGTATACATGATTTTCAATTGTATTTTTGCATTAAAATGTAATTATCATCAGAAACGAAACGGTAATAATTAATGAAATTCATTAGCTGGATAATTAATTCGCGGAATCATTGTCTATCGCAATTACATCAAATTTGAATTAAAACGAATTTATTTTAAAACCAAAAAAAGAATCAAAATTATTCTAGATTTCTAAAATCTTCTTTGATATAAAATACGAATATAAATTTATATAGAATTTCTAAAAATATTTCTTTTTTATTTTTAACAGTCGTAATTAATTTGCATTATTGTATTTCATGCTCGAAACGTTCCTTTTCCTTTTGTCCACTAAAGGACAAAAATTAAAAATTAATTCAGTAGAAACATTTCCAAGAAGTTTATTTATCCAAGTTTACAAAGGAAACTGAAGACAGAATTCAGGGCACGAAGCTAAAAGTCCACAATAGTGAAGTGACCATGTACAACGTCTATGCTTGGCATTGTAAAGGCGAATGAACTTCTCAAATGTTGGACGTGAATGAAGGTCTTGTCGAATTGCTGCAAATGACAAGTGTTTAGGAAAGTACGGAAGGAATCGAGATTCTGTTTCTGAGATGAGACAATGAGGCTTTCAATTGATTGTACGGATAAAGTCCACGTAGAATCTCTGGCATAAAGATACCATTTGATGGATAGATTTAAGAACGGAATAGAAACCAGGAACAAAATTAATTTGCAGTTAATTATATTAGGATAAAAAAAAATATAAAATTTTAAGATGAGAATCGTGAGATGAAATAAATTATTATATTAATCTTAATCTTAATTTATCTCAATTATCTAAATCGTTTGTTAAGAGATATTTAATTTTAAAAGAGATCGTTTGTTAATCAACCAAGATATTCCTTTTTTATATCATCTTACTTGAAACTTTTCCATTTCATTCTATCTATTCGCTTCCTCGAACCCCATGGAGACAATGATTTACACCGGAATAATGCAATTACACGCAACGGGAGTGTGATCATAGAGGGTCTCCGGAATGCAATCCATTTTCCAAGAGAAAGATCGTTCTCGATGAGAATTTATTTCCACTCTATTCCATTTTTACCATGGAGGTAAAATTAATTTCTTCCCAATTAATTCGTATTTTTATCTTAGAATTAATATTTTTAATGACGATTTCAACCTCCTATATAACTATATCTTTTCTATGAAAATCTATAAAAATGATTATTTAGAAACTACTACTTTACCTCAGTTCTCTTACACTCATTAACCAATGTCACTCAGAAGCCATGGAGCTTCATCCCAATTCTCTTGATCTTATAAATATTCATACACAAATAATCCCCTTTATTTCCATTTGTTCTGATTATTCTCCTTTATTCCAACAAAATTTAAATCCCTGCAATAATACATCCTCGCGCATTTAAATTCACCTATCGATTCCTTCATTTCCACAAAGACTTGCGTACCTTCCAAGATCCCAAAGAAACAAACTTAAGCCCTAAGTCTCTCCCTACGATCTTCCCTTTCCCTCCCTTTGTCTTAGACAATCGCTCACCACGATCGCAGTGTATCCGATCCGCGCGAATCCATCCTTCCGGAAAATTATCCCGCCGAAAGGGATTCGGCCTTTGGCACGAAACGGCCACGCGAGGAGACGGTCGGAGTCGAAATCGGGTGAGCGATAACAGCGTGATGACGTCACGCTCTCGATAACTCAGAAATTTCCGGCTGCCCCGTGGAACCGGAACCCAGCGGACCGGAAGAACGCGGAGCTTTCCGCGTTTAATGGGGGGTTAGAGTTAATCAAGCGTTCGCCTCTCTGTCCTAAATGATACAGGGGAACTGCTGACGAGGGAGAGAGATACGAGATGGACCCGAGATAGTTTGCAAATACGTGACTAAATGGTGGACGATTAATTCGTGCGACGTTTTTTGCGAGGTTGGTCAGTGATTTATTGGAATGTTGGGAATATTAAATTTTGAACGTTCGAAGGTATTGAATTAGAATTATATGAAATTTGTGATTATAATTTTATGTTATACGCGAATGATGTATTGATATTCAAATTGTTATATAAAAATTTATTGTTATTTGAAATATTTGAATCCGATTGATTATTATTATAATGTAATTCTCGAATGTTATAGATTCTATATATAAATCTATATTATAAATTTTTCAATTTAACGTAAGTAAAATTAAATGAAAATAAGGAAAATATTGCATACAATTGTGTAATATATCGCAACTTTTTTATCAGAATGAAAAATATGAATTTTATTGAAATTTTTGTTAGAGAGAATTCGTTATTTTAATGCAATGTATTTTATCGTAAATTTGCACTGTTTTGATCTCTTTTAAATTCTGTTACTACATTCAGTGGCAAATCATAATCCTTTAATGGAGTTTCATTTCTACTATTTATAGAACTACACAAAAACAGGAAAAATTTTCAAAAATACATTTTCACTCAGTTATAGTAATATAGAAATTTATAAACATTTATCAAACATTTCGAGTTATACAAATCTATCTATATACTAAGTTAAAACAACAATAACTTGAAAATATTATCCATTCTCACTAAAACACAATAAAAATATTCGTTCTTTTTCCTTCGAAGCTTTTTATAAAAACATTTTACTTTAAAATAAATACTTAAATGAAACAATTTTTAATGCTTCCACAAGATTCTACTAAATACTCTTCCCATAACATTAACGTACGGTAAAAAGAAAAAAAAAAAAAACAAAATCGTCTCTGCAGGAAGTCCATACTTTACGATCTCGCTCATAGCAGTCTTCTTTTTATTTACTCAAGAAACGAATGGCTATCCAAATCGGAAACGTTATTCCAGAACCAGAATTTTACGACGTTTGCAACATTGTTTATATAATGTCTTTATCGTTTTTCTACTTTTTTTGGCAAGACTGAATTCTCCACGTATACCAATACCAAAAAGCTTTCTCGTGATTGAACATTTTCTTTCCTTCCTATGTCTCGTAACAAATCACCGCTCATTAAGAACGATTTGTCTTACTTTTCTTGTAATAGATCGGGAGTATCTAATAAAAGCTGGGTGTTCCTTCCCAGATACGGTATCATGGAAACTCGTTCGTCATGATTTGGCTGTTTTACATGGGTGTCTCTGGTGAGACAACGAATTCTGGTGAGGATCGATAAAATGAAAATTCAATAGATCATTGAATGAAGAATGAATTTCATTTTCGTATTGAAAAAAATTTGATTTATATTTAAAAGCTTTATCTATATTATATTAATAAATAAAATCCTTAAATAATTAAAATCTTTTCATATTTACCAAGTACTATTATATTTTTATTATATTGTAATATTTATTTTAAAATATTGAAATATTTAATTTAATTCGAAATACATATTAAATATTCTTAAAGAAAATTTTGGCAGTTTAATCGAGATGTGAGAAGCATCGAATTTATCTATTATTTCAAAATGTAACTTTGATATTTCGATCGAACGAAAGCTATTAGTCAGTTTATGCTGACTGCATGCTAATTTTCCCCGGATGAAGGCAATGAATGTCCCGACAGATGGACGAAAGAAAGATAGCGCGTTTTGCCGTTAATCCGAAAAGCAATATCGAACTTGCGATGGTCGTTCTATCGGTGATGAAAACGTCACGAATAAATGAACCTTTCTGTATGCTGAAACGGCATAGTATCGCGCAAATCAGTGAAAGCAACGAATGATATTTCTACTTTTCGATTAATTTCGTTGCCGATAATCAATCTCTTCGTTAAGTTTATTTATCGATAACGATCTTAAATATCTCGCATGGATATGTCAATTATTAATTCGAATCTAGAGAATGATAATTAATATTCTCCGAGAAAAGTATATTTTTAAAAATAAAATAGTAAAAAAATTATCCAAAATAATTAAAGAATCAAATAATTTAATTCTATTAAAAGTAATCTATTTAATCACTCAGACTTCGAATAGACATTATATTAAATTTAATTTTTTCTCTTACAAATTTCAAATTTATCTATATATCTCTTACCATCAAGCTCATTACGGTAAAACTCATTGCTGCTCCTATAAATACTCACATCTTTACTATATAAAATAAAAAACATAAAAAACATACTTAATTTCCAGTGAATGAAAATCGACCCATGGAATCTATCTCTCCATACATAAAACTCACAAAGATATGATGCAGCATGCTCGCAGTAATAATGCGAAAAATTAATGTTTCCTCGGCAGGATACCGGAAGCAGTTTTTTCCCGACCGTTCTTTCATCCCAGTTGATTATTCTGCAGGGACAGAAGGCGACGCGACGCGGCAGGGCGTTGTCCCACGAACGATTTCCATGGCACCGTTCTACGTATGTACAATCGTGAACCGTTGACTAGATTACGTTCCAGGAACGTTCAGGCAACAGGGGCTCGAGGAGTACGTGCTGTTTGAATAGACCTCTTCACGATAACTCCCGTTGCAACGCGCGGTTCTGCGAAATTGTTAGCGACAGCGTGCCGAGTGAAAGAGAAAAGCGGATTCTGTGGTGAACGCAGGATCATTTGACTCCTCGTGTCTCGACTCGATGTAAGGAAGGTCCGTAGATAGCTTTGAACAATGAGTAACGAATGGATTATTTCGCTTTTGAGCTTGATTTAGGAGAATGGATTTTTTAATATAGAAAAAATTGAAATTCATCAAAGATTTTTATTTACCGAGTTGCATCCTCGCATTAATAAGAACGCTCCTGGCAATCTCCAATTCGAAATGAATTAATCCATGAAATCTCTTATATAAGAATTTTATTTGAACTGTAGATTTGTAATCACATGGAAATTCGTGAAACGACTGTTCCGCAGAATTTTTCACTGATTCTTTTTTTTTGATATTCAAGCCATGATTCGTACCACAGAACCGAGCTAATTAAAAAAGTAATTTTAAAATGCCGCGGAAAATAACACTATCGTTATGAAATTGCATTGTTGGTACCGTTTAGGAAAGCAGCGCCACTGCAGGCAAAAATATAAAGTATAGCCGTAATTAATTTTCTTCGGTCGTTTCGTAAAACTTTCTAAAATTTTTCACGTATATTTGTTCTAAAAAAAAACAAAATCAAATTAGTTTGTTTTCAAAGATTTACCTTTTAATATTATATTCTTCAAGAGAGTATTGTATTATGTGAATAGTGATTTAAATTTTATTTTAAATGGTATTCTGTCAAGCTTACTGAACTGAGGTTAGAAGAGTGTACGAGAATGATGTTCGTAATATGACAGGTATGAATTTTATATCATTTGAAATGAATACATCAAGAAATTGTTATTAATATTTTAAAAAGAATGTTATATGTATATAATATTATTATATATTTTTTAAAGAAATTCTTTCGGAATCCATATATCTTTGTTTGCGAAAAATAAGAAGAAAGAAAAAAAAGGACAGTTAAGATTAGAAGAAGTACGAGTAAACATTTGGCGATAATGGTAAGATAATAAACAATAAAATATATGGTA
This sequence comes from Apis laboriosa, assembly GCF_014066325.1. Classification (NCBI taxonomy): domain Eukaryota; kingdom Metazoa; phylum Arthropoda; class Insecta; order Hymenoptera; family Apidae; genus Apis; species Apis laboriosa. The sequence continues at coordinate 7,842,252 of NW_025224135.1, forward strand.
GAGATCTATTAGAGTCTGATCGCTAAATATAATCGAAGTATGAATAGATCGAACCGTCTATAACGGACGATTGATATCCATTTTCTTCTATGCGCAGAACATATGCGCTTTTCACACACAGTATGTATGTACGCGTCTAATATGTTTAGTACATTCCGGATCATATATTCCGGATGATTTTGAAAACATTTCGTGTCCTTTTGTGTCTCACTTTTTCAAAACATCGAATAAATACGTTATTCTTATGGTTTATACATATACATACTTTATAAACAATTTGAAAGTGACCGATAGCGCAAGTATATAACTAGCATGCGTGATATTTTTCGGCATATAGTGAGGTTATATGGTTATGGACAAAAGTACTGTAAAATGTAAGTATTTTATAATATTAACTTACTAATTTAATTTTAATCTAATAAATTTGAATATGATACTAAACAGAATTCTTAAAAAAATTAAATTTTTACTTTATATTTTTAATATTTTATAATTTTTTAACTTTATTTTTATATCATCAAATTGTTAACTTTCATATTTTTATTACACATGAATCAATATTTCAATTCAAATCAATTCAAATTTTTAAATTCTAATATACTTCAACATTATCTATAAAATCTATATTAAAAATCTATATTTTTAATTTCAAATAAAAAATTGTGTCTTGTTATAATCATAATGTAAATTATATATGAATTCTCAAGTATAGCATATTTTATCTTTTTTCTTTACGTTCATGTACAAATATTCATAATTCAATCATTCTTTCTTTTTATATTTCTTTTTAAAAATTGCTCTTTCTGTTTTCATAGATCAATCTCAAAGACGATGGATTGTATTTATCTGCGCAAAATTTTTCTGTGGAGAAGACGTTCTGTACTCTCTCTCTCTCTCTGCTCTCGTGATTTACAGCAAGTTTTCAACAGAGCTTGTGAACAATGGCGATATCTACGATAATAAATGCAGCGTCGGTAAGTTTATAAAAATTTTACGAAAGTTATCAACTCGTTTATAAACTTAGTCGGCTTAATTTTAATCAAATGCTAATAAAAAATATTCGACTGTTGGCAAATAAATCGTGTACATGTAGAAAGAGAGAAAAGAATTTTTCATTGAAACGAAATGAGAAAATAATATGGAAGAGAAAATGCTTTCGCGGTGTAAATATGTTTGGGATGAATAAAAAATTATTCAACGGTAGAAAGTACATTTCCATACATTAATAATAAACTTTCAATGTTGCGAAGAAGAGCATAATAATTTGCTCTTTCTAGTTTGCGCGCATTGAATATATCTACATATAAATATTACATAAACGTAAAAGAAAAAAAAAAAGAAAATGAATTTCGAATTGAAAAAATAAATTGTTAAATAAAAATGTTTTATTTCTATGCGCTAATAAATCTTCCATTTCTAGCTGTAATGTTCTGCTTGCTAAAAAAAGTAGCATCGAAGCGGAAATTCAGATTTCAATATTACCAAACTTGTTAACGGGATTTTTTTCAAAAACTCTCGATGAGATTTACACAATATACATATGTACGTCGTCTTTGAAGTTTGAGTTTATTAATTTACTTTGCGAGCCATTATCAATTTTATAACATTTCACGTAATACTCTTTTCTCTCTTGAACTATGTGTAATAATATCAGTACGTATATATATATATATATATATATATATCCAAAAATATCCAAAAATATTTTGGATATTTCTCGCGAAATTCATAAATTAATAATTGTAACATGATTTTTCCTGTTATTTGAATTTAATTCTTTCAAATTATATTTAAAAATTTAATTTTTTAATTTTTAAACAAAATTTTCAGAAAATTTTGAAAATTTTTATTTATATTATATATATATTTATATATTTGAAATTTATTACGTACATTTTTTACGTATATTTACATTTTATATCTTTTAGTATTAATTTTGATTCGAGATTCTTTATCGAATATTAAAAATATATTCTCTCTGTTCTTCATCACGAATGCATTTGATATGTACATTTAATTATTATTCACGTAAATATTGTTACCGTTTATTCTACAATTCAAATTAAAATTTGAATTCGTGCACACATTTTAAAAAATGTAGTTCTTCTCGCGCTTTTAAAATACGATTCATAAACGAATCGAAAAATACGAAAAATTTATAATCATTAAATGACATAAAATTGTATAAAAATTTACAATCAACCGGAGAAATCATCGACAATTTATTCAAACATTGCGTTTTTCGCACAACAATATATCTTAAAATTAAAGCCAATTTTTAAAAATGAATACGATACCAAAAGAAAAAAGATGCGATACGAAAAGAAATCAATATATCCAATTCATCAACCATTAATCCTAACGTTATTTTAAATTTTAACTACATACCGTTCTTGATCATCTCTATTTCGACAATATTCGAGACAAATTTTTCAAACATAATTTCGAAAATTTAATGTACACCAAAACATCGATGAAAAATATCGCGAAAATTTCCACGATTTTCTCGCGATTCCGTTAATACACTATACACTAACGAAACGACGTTATTCCGATCCGCGTGTTCGAGCGGATCGGTACACCGTGATTACGTTTTCCGCGGTCGCCATACGAAATTTTAACGATCGGCCACGCTAACGACGAAAAATATGTTATCGTGCTCCCCCATTCGGTGTTTTAATTTCGCCGGTAATTCCCATCGCTTCGATCCGCGAGCAATTAACTGCAACGCAGCAGTGGTCCCCGCAGTTTCTGTCTGCGGTGCAGAGAGCATCTGCGGCCGAGGGGGGAGGTTATCGCCGATCCTCTGATGCCTCCAACAATGACTCCGCCTCCGACAGAGGCCGCGACAACGAGAACTCGGCCGACATAAATTCGGGTTGACCGCAACGCAAGTGTCGCCATTATCGCGCCACTTGCCACTAACCGGGATTAATATTCCGGCCGGGCTAATAACCAAAGACATTCGTGTGCATTCGTCGCGCGGGCCGGAAACTGCCAACTCCGGAATTTGAACGCGGGATGCGTGCAAATTAAGCACTTAAATTAGAAGAGTATAGCGATTTTTTTTTAGAATGGTCGAGAGAAATTGTAATATTTTGATTTGAATTTCAATGATGTTATGATCGTTTGAATTATTCGTGAATGGTTGATGGGATGGAAGTCGCGAAATTTGTATCGAAGTATGATTCAATTTGATGAATATAATTGGATGATATGATATTGATGTAATAGTTTGATTATCGAGAGTATGAATGTTTAATTACGCGATTTAACTCGAAATATGTTTTCTTATTTAATATTTGTAGCTAATCCAGTTTTGCTAATAAAAGGTAAGATATTTATTTCTTTTATTTATTCTATCAATCTTTTTCCTCGTTTGAATCTTTCCTCTCGTTTAAATCTTTCCTTTATGATAAATCTATCGATATGCAATTGCAATATATTTTAAACAATATTCGACAAGATAAACTGCATATGTTCGTGCAACTTTATATATTTTTTCATAAAATAATAAAATAACGAAAGAGAAGAGTAATCTTAAGTATTTATCAATCTTAATATTCCAACGCTTCCCGTGTTTATTTTCGAATTTTTAAGTTACTTATAACATATAAACATATCAACAGTCCGTTGGTGTACAAAAACTCGTTCGCAAAAACACGTTCATCGAATGAATTTAAACGTTACGCCAAGATCTTTAGAAAGCATAGAGACTCATAATGAGCGCTGTTCCTTTGCTTCCGGTGAGAGGCGGCAAATCTTGTTGACCAAGACCATCCATGTTTCATCATGTTTCTGAGACGAGCATAGTAAAGTTGAGTCATTAAACTTGACCCGATATTTCGCAGCCGAGGTTGCGCTTTCAGCTTCACTTATACAGCACAACATTGTAATGCGCCATGTACATGCTTGTTTATATTCCGTATTACACGCACGAATAACGTTGACGATGCGTGGCATTAATACTAGGTCGCGTGAAATATTTTACGCTCGGCGTGCATGAAAGATGTTGGGTTGAGTATGCCTCGAACATCTGGTAAAGCGTGTGATTAATGATTTTGTAACGAAGTCGAGCGAAGTTCCGTAGAACCTAAACGTTCGTTATCTTGGATGTTAGGTCATGGATTATTTGAGATTATTGTAATACTTGCGGTCTTGGAATATAGCGCGGTTTCCGGAGCCAAGAAATTCGAGGAATAGAAATTGAACGTGGAACGTAGATCCGTGATACACTTTCAGAGAATATATTTACAATTTATGGATTAGGAAAAATACAATTCATTAATAAGTATATAGCAAACGAGTTAGTAGATTAGAATAAATAAATAAAAAGTCTAACATAAATGATTTTATAAGTCGAGTATGACGTATAAGTAAATTTGGTTCAAGAAAGCGATTAAATAGATCTTTGCGTGAAAATGATTAATCGAGATCAAAGGTAGCGAACAACTTAAGATCAAAGATGGACTGCAGGAGAATAGAACAGCTTTGATTCAAAGGGATTGGAACGGATAATACGTGACACGAGCGAACACAAGTACAATTAACCCTAAATCAAACAGTATGTAGACATTACACCGAAGGAACACAAATAATGTGGGTGGGCAAGTAGGTAGGATACTCAACCAACATCTCGAAATATTTGAAGGAATCGACCGGATCCTTGGATCTTGAGATGATGTATGCAGGATTCAGGTCATCCACATCGAATCCCTTGGTCCAGGAATGATCTAAATTGACTTCGTTGGCACTGCAGCTCGTCTGTATTAAATCCTTCGGGTTTAGAATGATGTATCGTGTACAAGGTCGTTTGTACCTATTACGTGAAGTCCACAAGATTATCCAGGGTATATCGAGTTTTTTAAATTGATGGTGAATTGTTTCTCTCGTATCCAGATATATTGAATCGGACAGATATATTCGAATAGTGATAAAAAAAATTTTTTTTACAACGATCAAGAATTATTATAGAAAATCAATATATTTTATTCGTTAAAATAATCATTTCTTTAGTGATATTTCTCTATACATTATTAGATAATTCTTTAGGACAAATTTTATTTATCTTCTTCAAAATTAAAATTCTACTCGCTGGACACGTAAAGATTAGCTTCTCCATAATATAAAAATATTTATAAATTAATTTGACACGTAATATTAAAAAAAAAAAAACAAAATATAGAGATTAATATTGTGTTGCGCTCGGCAAAACTGATAAACTAAATCGTAGTCGCGTGTCACAATGACAATGCATCGTCGAGTCAAACGAATCGAACGTGTGTCCAAACTCTCGTGCTATTAATTTCTCATCGGAGTAAATGAAATACGCGTTGCATTCGACACAACATAATTTACGGACTGGAATTAATGCGCCTCGCGAAAGCTAAGGTCCCACACCTTTGTTATTTAATCGCGCTACATCATTTCCACGCTAATAGATTTCACCTTCGACGTTTCATTTCGGATCAGATCTACATTTGCATTCATACGCGTGCGCCACCGTGTATAACTCACGACGTTACACGTCCATTTTCTTTCCTCCGCGAGAATTCACCTCGGAATACACGTTCGATCGAACACAACACGCTCGATCGATATTGTTCCATTACACCAATAATTACGTTCGATCGTTGTTTCGTTTGTTTGTCGTGTAGTACAGAGTTGTAGTTCGAGCATCGTACGAAATGTCGATGCGCTTTGAATTTTTAATTTGATACGCGTTACGATACTTGTCGTAACGTCGTAAAAATTGAAAATTAATGGTAAAATGAATTTTGATGGGTAGAAATTGAAAAAGAGAGTGAACTTCTAGGGTGAATATAATTTAATCAGAATGTTTTTTGAAATGTGGCTACAGATGAAGGAAAATTTCGTTATGCGTAGAGTAAACTTTTGTAATTGCTTGGAAACTGGAAGGTATTTTTAACGAGTCAAAAAACATTCTTATTATTAAGCTTACAGGTTTATAAAAATTCGTCAAATGAGAAAGTTTTATTTAAAATTATGAATTATCCGTTTTTTTTCTTATATAAAAAAAATTTTATTATTATTGTTGTTCTTTTTTCCCAAACAAAATATGCCGTATGGATATAGATAAACATGGTTATAGATTTCGAGAAAATTTCATTTATCCGATATTACTTTTATCGATTATTTACAGGATCGTGTAATAATTCGTCGGAAAATTTTATCGGGTAAAATCGTACGCCGTTCATATTTATTTCGCTGTTTGTTCAAAGCGTTTGGAAATCGTCCAATTTCAACAAGCGCCGCAACATTGCAGATTTGTACAATGGCGTTACAGGCCACGTATGTATTTTGTTAGTCTAGTTCGAAATTCTGATAAATGGTTATTCGATGAACGTGAATACAATCTGTCTCTGCATTTCATCCCTCAGCTTTTCCTCCTCTTCACTCTTTGTTAAAGCAACGTAGATATTTCGCAAGATACAATTTTGTGTGAAACGAAAGTTGAGAGGGGGGTTGTGTATACGTGAAATACGTATAATTTATTCAATAATTGGGTGCACATTCATGAATATGTAAATCATAAAATAATATTGTAAACTACAAGGATGCAAATAATTTGAATAAACATTACGAAAATACACAATTGGCGATGTTCAGACAAGAGACGAATATAATATTTTTTTTGGTATATAAACGTTCTTCTTTTATTTAATTAAATTTTACGATTTTTTTTTAATTTAAACGATTTCTATAATTTTACCTAATTAAGATCCTAATAATTTAAATGTTTCGTTGGTGGATTTTGTAAAATTGAAGCTTTTTAATAAAATCCTCCACCAATTACCAAATCAATTTTCCCAAAATTTCAATAAATCATAAGATCCGCAAGATTCGACACCATTTATCAAGCGAATAGCCAGTTAACAAATCGGGCAAATCGCGACAATGGGAGAGCGCAGTCGCGCGGAAAGCAAAGCACAAAGTTCTCTATTACTGACGCGAACTCGAAAAGTGATAAAAATCATTCTTTTCCTCCCGTTTTGTTTTCTAGAAACGATCGAACGAGCGAATTTATACACCGATTCGACGATAAACTATTAAATCCATTCCCTGACAATCGAATGTCGAGAGTTTGTGCAACGTTACCCGCCGTTTGTCCGAACAAATTTGACGTAGATCGTTGCACCCGGACAGATTTAACAAGTTCTCGAATGGCTCGCCAAGTCCATGAATAACACTCGCGAACAATCGGTCATGATTTAAGCTTTATAACTCGGATATCCGTGGGATTACCGTGATGCCGGCTTTCATAAATTTCAGCCTGAGTTATGAACGTATTTTCCTGTAACAATCGTGGATCGAAAACACGCCGCTAGTGTCGAAGTTTTCGAGTTGGATATAAATTTGGAATAATTTTGTAATAATAATGGGGCAACGAGGTGAATAAGGTCGTTTATAGTGGTATGTTTCTTGTTTTAAACTAGTATGCAAATGTTTGAATTGGGAGAATTATCGTGCGATATTTATCAAAATATATGAATTTAATCTGTGCCTGCATTGATACGGTGCGTTGTTAATAATATAATACTTGATAATTTTATTGTTAATAATATAACGGTAAATTGTTAACGTGTTTTCCGTGATTGATATTTAAATAAGTTATACTTTTTATAATAGAAAATAGTAGAGAAATGATAATCGAAATGATGATCGATTACATTTAACACGATATTATTGAAAATAATTGATAAATATACTATAAGTATCGTATATTTTTGATTATATTCTAAATATATAGAATAGAAATTTATTTTAGGATCCTATAAGTAGTGCCGTCATAAAATATTATTCATAAAACTATGGCCCATTAAAAACAATTCATGTCGTTCCAGCCACGCCGTAACCCGTGTCGTGGCACGCAAAATTTGCGTGTATCCGATACACACACTTGTAAATTCGCTACAACTCGCCCCGTTTCGTGCCCCGGGCTCGCAAACACGTGTTACATTTATTCCTTAAAAGCGAATATAACGGGAGAAAGCGATAGCATAGTTTACCAGAGGCATATGCATGAGATAGGCGAGCGGTGTGCACGTTGCACCAGCGTGAATGACGTTTGCAAGCAGTTATCCAAATTTACATTTCATCGATACGACACCGGTAACTCGCTGTATCTGAAGTAGTTCCTCCGGAAATACGGTTAACCGCTAGCTGTATCAATGTTGCCAGACATGGTAATTAATTGAGATCGACTTATATGGAATGACAATCCTCTGTATTATCTTCATGCAATTTTATTCGTATCTGAAATGTGATACCGGTTGATGTTTATGGAATATATCGTTCCTTCGAGGATTGATACATGGAAATTTGTTACGAATTTTATGTCCAATATTCGATTTTTTCAAAAAAAAAAAAGGATAAGAATTTGTTGTAAAATGCATGTTAAAAAATTCTAAAATCGTTAGAGGTTTATTATTTGACTTGAATGAATGATTAGAGCGTAGTTTAAGCTTGGAAAAGAATGTAAAAATTATTGAAAATTATTGAATTCGAAAAAGAAAAATTTAAATTCGATCGGAAAATTTGAATTTCAATCTTTATTGGAAAATTTGAATTCGAATGGGAAAATTTAAATTTGAATCGAAAAATTTGAATTCAAACGAAAGAATTTCGAGTAAGGAATTTGAGAAATTGAAATAGAAAGTCTTTATTGGAAAATTTGAATTCGAATTAAAATTTTGAATTTCGATTTGAACTTGTACAATTTGAAAAATTCGAATGTTGATTTGATTGAATTTTAATCGATTAAATATTCGAATACTTTGCCTTACAATAGAATAATTTCAAATTCGAATATTCTGTTGTTTTATGCATATAAATTCGTATGCAATTCGTTCCATGTAACATCAAAACGCATGTATACATGTATAACTAATGCAATTTAAACCAACCTTTAAAAATCTCGATATCAAAACTTCAGTGAGATCTCAACGCTATCCAACTAAGACCAGAAAATTTCCAATTCAATATATATACTAATATATATAACATCGTATAAAGAGATAATGCATGTTAAAACTGGGATAGGTTTTGTAACGAGTTGCATACGTTTACACCAATTCTGGTTTCGAGTAGGCAATCACGTGATAACGGGCAGAGCGAATTCGATTGGAATTTTATCAGATTATGAAAAGATTCAATGCGACATTTCAGTTGTTTATTTTTGTTGATTTTTTTTTTTTTTTGAGTTTACAGTCCATCGATATTTTCTTCTCCTCTGGGAAGAATTTCTTCGAGCCGCAACTCGAAGATGTCTCATCCATTTTAATTGCCCCTTTGAAGATATCGCCACGAGGTAAATAACGAAGAAATATACTCGAGATTTAATTGTGTATTTCTCAATCGGGCCGGTATCTCCTTTCGAGGAACGTTCAACCTCTGCCTCTGAGATAAAGAATAGTTGACCGTAAATTGGCACAAAGAGGCAAGGAAACCTCGAATAGAAATTATTGAAACGATTTATTCTCTCTTCTTTCTCGATATTCGAGTTGCGCAAAGACTTATTGTTGCTTGTTTATTGTCGGTTTATTCTTTGTCCGTTTAGCTTTGGTTTCCATTGATTTTGTCGAAGGGTTTCATCTTTCTTTTAGTTATTGTTGTTTGATAAAAAAAAAAAGAAGAAGAGAATGTTCCAAGAATATTCGTTTTATTTCTAAATCGTGCATTGGGGAAGAATTAAAGAAGATAAACAAACTTGGAAGATTTCTATATTACGTCAATATTAAAATTTGTCTAGTTACGTTTGGTATGCTAATATTGAATCTCCTATTAAGTTCCTTATCATTTTGAAATTAATACCAATTTTCTCTGGTTTGATAGAGTTTGATGCTGAACAAGTTTTGATTTCTGAAATCATTCAAAATTTTGATTCAGAATTTTTTTCTAAGCTTTTTTACATATATAAATTCAAAGAATTACAATTATATAAAGGAAAATATAAAGAAATATGTCTTGTTTAAAATTCAGCGAGAAATATTGAAATTTTCAATTATTTCCACATTGTGTATTTTTTATAGAGAATCATTTACGAAGAATTAACAATTTGTAAATTCACAATATCCTTAGATTATTTTATAAAAAAAAAAGTATATTCTAATTATGCATTCCATCGTGTGTGATTTAGATTTCAATGAGTGGATGAGCTTTCTATTTGTTCGTATATACGTGTTTTATTTTCTGTATACATGTACGATACCCGTATGCACGTAGGAAGTAAGCATGTATGGTCGAAGACATCGACGTGGAAACTCCCTTAACCGTATTAACATTTCAGAGATGTGCTCGAACCGGATTCTGAGGACACCAGAAACCAATCTCCAACAGATTATATCAGCCACAGGCTATCCTATCAAGATGATACGGCAAATTCATATTGTGGTTTCGTATTAGCAAGGCTATCATCTTTCTATTGACGCAGATTCGTAGCAACAAGTTAATAGAACGTTTTAGGATGTTTTCTTCTAAAAATTAGAATAATTTATTGAATTGCAATTCTTCTGGTGTTGATAATACCGCGAATATTTTGTCCCCTTTTATCAATGCACTCAGATGTTAACACACAGATGGATGAAATATACACGTAAATTTAACGTATGAATGGATCGTGCATTAAAATTAATGTAAAATAAAATGAGAAAAAAATGGACCGGCCATTAGAAAGATTATATCCTATATAATACATTACTATATAATACATTCAATTGTATTGTAAAATATCAATTAAACAAGTCTATATATACATATATATCGTACATAAATTACGGAAAGCGATTCTCTGATTATCGATTATTCGATTATGTAGATTGAAATGGCAAATCGTGTCAAATGATGTAAAAGCAAGTATCATTGAATTACTCGTGCTAATGGACGGTATCGACGTGTTTAAAAACGAACGTGTATAAAAATACATTTCTTTTTTGGTTTCACTTTCTATTCGAATTAAATCATCGAGTAATAATATAATTTTTGTGAAGATCGATTGAGGAGCTTTCTGGAAAAATATCTAGATATCTATTTTTCTCGATAAATGATTTCTAATTAATCTCGATATATCGAACATAATATCTTGAATTATTAAATTATTTCAATTATAATTATTTTAATATCCGTTTCTTATTCGTTCATATATAAATATCGTTAATCAGAATATTTTTAATTATAATAGAAATTTTTAATTCAACAATGATGCAACAATGATATTACAAATTATAGATAAAGATATATGATCGTGATCAATTATCAATTAGATTGATAACAACAAGATTGATAACAATTAAGCGAATGAGATAAATCAATTATGGCGAACAAATAATATATGCCCGTCATGATTGGATAAATACAATAGGGCCATTATGTTCGGATAAATAGAATAACACAGCCGTGGCGTGACAAGTGTATAGTTGGCCGTCACGGTGAGGCGAGTGGTACGTGATCGTTATAATCGGGCAAGTAGTATAATGCAATCGTGGTACGGTTAGTAGTAGAGTCAGGCAACTAGTAGTAAGACAGCCATGACGAGACAAGTGGTATATGCCCGTCATGGTCGAGGCGAGAGAGAGAAAGAGGAATAGAACTTTTATTTATTCAAATGTAATGTAAATGCACATTGTAAAACATGACGAGAGAAACATTATACGGCCCGTCATGGTCAGGCAAGTAGTATAGAATAATATCAAACTAATCCTCTCTTTTTTAAATAAAATTTCCATCTCGTTCAAATTTCCATCTCTTTAGGGCGAGAAAGCTCCTCAATGCTGAAATACTGGTATAAAATATTCCGATGTATAAATAAACATTCTAAACATTCTCACAAAAGGAAAAACAATAAATTCGTAATAATTGGAAAGAAACTTTAACTTGTACAATTATTTCAAACAATTGGAAAGGCTAATTGCTCGTTTTTAAAACTCCTCCCCACGAACAACAAAATTAACCTCCATTGTGAACTTTGCCGAACAACATTTTCCACCGGCGTTTAACGCGGAACACGCGATCAAAGGATGCTAGAAACGAGTGAACAAGCTTCTCATAACTTTGTTCCGTGTACACAGTTTAAATTTCTATTTACTTTTACACGAAAACTTCCTGGCCGCGACGCGAACACCTCGTGCAAGTTTACCGGTCCGCCGAGGAATGGGAAAATGGCTTTTTCTTTGTGAATTACGAAACTTTCTTGCCTCTTACGTATCCTTTGCTTCGTCCGTCCACTTTCTTTATACAAAAAACGGAATGGGACGAGTTCGAAGATCTCGTGATCGCGTTTTTCACGATCTCGACACGTGCCATGATTCGCAGAGAACGATTCTCGCGTTTCGAATTCGGACGAGAATCAATATTTCTTCCATCGTGTGTTGCGGATGAGAATTGCTTTTCGCGTAGCAAATGTTTGTAGACAGATTTTGCGTAGATAATTATACACGCGAGAATTTGAATTTGATGTATTTTTGTGTTAAATGAAATCTTCGTGATGAAACAAACTTTCCAGATTAAACGAAACGAAAACTTTCTAGATTAACTCTCTAGATTATTGTTTGATTTTTACGTAATATATTTTCCTTTAAACTTCCTCCTAAGTATTAATGCCAAACTTTGTCAGTTGTACGCGGTAATGAATGCATATGAAATTAATTTGTCTGGTCTTAAATATGAATTGTGAACTGTGACGGGAAGAAAAGGTTACATTACATTAAGCGCTCGAGCAAGAAATTAATTACGGCCACGTTTAACGTATTGATCGCAGTGATCGTGTTCTCCTTCATGAGAATCAAATTTGCGGCCTGATATAACACCCCAACCCTCTTGGATAATTAGTTTGATCGGGGCGGACGTAACACCCTTTGCTTACCTGGAGATTGGGCGGGCAATGATCGAGCAGTTCCAGCATATGCCTGATGTTCTGTGCGTCCTGAATCACGAAGTTCAGTTCCATGTCGAATTCGCCGCCTACCAGCTGCAATCAGAAACGAATAGGTTAGATAGATTTATAGAGTCATTGTCTAAAAAATTACGCATTAGAAGTAGGACAATGTTCGATTAGAAAATCATTTCAGATGTTCTCATTTGATTTCTGTAATTCTTGCACGGGAAAAAAATTGTACAAACACAGGGAGAGCAGGACTTGTTTTTTCTTTTTAAATTTTCGATCGAAAAGTTTGTCCAAGATAAAGCGATATCGTAGGAAAAACAAGCCGAACGATTTATGTAATTTATGTTATTTCCTTTGTTTTTCAATTATACAAATGATTTATCTAATATCTAAATTGCCAGCAGTCGCTGTTTATCTCTTGTAAAATGAGTCACGATATTTCCATTAACCTACATCGTCAATTTCATTTATAATTTCGAGCAATGTTTCGTACAGTGTTTAAGCCAATTTCGTTTAAATCAACCTTACTTTCGTTCCATTTAAATTCATAACGAAAGAGTTAATGCTTTTCGTCGAATCGAACTTCGTTTCTCGATATAATCATATACATATACGTATACGTTTTCGATGGGGAAACACCGATATATTTAACCGGACTCGCGCTGGCAATGAATTTCCGGTCGTGAAACATTCACGAGGCTGATGCAGCGAACAATTTATGAGTTTTCTCGTTCGATCAGGGGATGACTTATCGACATTGAAAGTTTATGGAGTACAGTGAACTTGAGGGGAAATAGTCTCTCGGGCCGATGGATTTAAAGCCCTGCTAAAACTAAAATAATTGTACAAAAAAAAAAAAAAAGATAAAGAAAGATAATCAGAGATTTTTAGGCGTGTTTTACGTGATTCATGTGTTTTACATGAATTTGATTTTCGAGCACGAATTATTTTATCTTAAAAGAATACATAAAATTGAAAATTGATACTAAATATATGGATAAAGGATTGTAAAATTTATTAGATTTCTAATTGATTGATATCAATTTGTAATTAAAGTATTACAAATTATAATATAAATTGTAAGAATAAATTTATTATGAATTAGTAGAATCATTGTGATATCAAGTAGAGATGAAGAGTTTCTGTCTATGAGTTTCCCAGATTCATGGGATTTCATTTATCTACAATTCCAATCTTGTATCAAGCAGACCGAGAAATTGATCAGGCTGATGCAAATAGGATAATATTTAATATTATCTAACTTAGTATTATTCTACGTTTAATGTTTTTAATAATCTTTGAATTTTATTCCATAAAAATGGATTGGATGTTATGCGTATTCTAGTGGCAATAATAAATCTTTCCGATTTATCAAACTGGTTGTACATATATATTGGCTTTCTATTGGTATCTTCTTACACAGAGAGATGACTTACATGAACTGGAAGCTTGTCTCCACGAGAAGGTAATTTCCGGTGAAGTTTTTATCCTTCCTGATTTTTTCCAAATATTCCAATCTATCGAAATTCTTATGTTCTATTTATATAAAATGGATTAGATGTTCATCGTGATCGTTCCTTGATTATTTTTGCAAAAATTGATGAATAATAGAACGTTACACCTCTAACAATTTTACAATATTTCTTGCATTATTACAAAACAATTCCTTTCATAATTCTCTCTCCCCATTTTTCGAGCTTGAAACAATAGACATTTCACGCGATGAAATTATCTACTTATCCCAATGATCGACGAAGCAAATAAATATTTAAATAAAATCCATCGATTCCTTTATTAATCCAATATCTTAACTTTTCAATATCAAATCCACCCTATAAAATTCTTTATAACCCGTATCAATATCCTCGAAGATAACATTTCTTTTTATGAAACTCCCAAGCTGGCTCGCAAGAGACGAGGCTCAATAAGGGGTTTAGACATTGACCCTCGTTCCGCCGATGATTCGTTTGAAATGCGAACGATGGTTATTGCCACGCTGTTCTCTCTCCATTCCCAACCAGGAGCCGTCACGTATTCGCCGTTCCACGGCCACCCCATCCGCGTGAAAAATAAATTTCGCGGCAAGAAGCTAAGGGTTATCGTCACGAGTGAGCGAGAGAGAGAGAGAGAGAGAGAGAGAGAGAGAGAGAGAGAGAGAGACGGTGGAACGTGGTTCGATGCCGTGGCCATCTTTTTACGGGCCATCCGCGTCGTTATCCGAAATTCCGAGTGCTCGTATCGGAGAGGAGGGAGGTTGCTTGGTAGGGCGTTGAAAAATAGAAGGGTTGCCGGAAATATCGATCTCCAGCGTTTGCCAAAACGTTGGCGATTCGTGAAACGTTGGTGAAACGAGATTTTGCCAAGTATTTCGACGGGGTGAAGTACGATTTCGCCGCGCGTGTTTTCCTTTTTCTTTCTATATTGTTATGACGAAATATCTGCTTTTTATAAAAATCTGCTTTCTAAGAAAACCGCGAAATAAACGAATTTCAAAAATTCTCTGAAATATCATGAATTATTTAAAAGATTCTATCCATATCTATGATACGAGAGAGACGATTTTTAGCTGCCCAAGTTGAAATAACTCTTACTCGTTCAAGAGTTGGAAACTCGTGAGAAGTTGGATCGAAGATTTGCAATATTATTAACTTCGAATAATTTTTTCTTTTCTCAATAAAAAAGGAAGAAGAAATATTGTTTCGAATATTGTAACAGCTTCGAACAAATATTCCTCCTCCCCTAAAAATAAAGTTCCACTTCGAGTATCGCGGTCCGACACTCGATGGGTAACACATCCCATCAAATTGATTGCGCCAAAGCAAACAGACCCCTCGATCGATCCAATTGTTTTTCTACGCAAATACTCGCGAGCGAAATTTCCATAAACAACATTCGTCTGCATACCGCGCCAAAGGATCGCTTGTCGGAATAACTAACCGTGTACTTTTCTCTGTTCAACGTTCGCAACAAAGATTGAAAGGAGAGAATAAAAAAAAGAGGGGGAGAAGAAAGATCATGTGCAGGGCAAGCAGTGGCTTATGATTTTTGATCCCTCGTTTCGAACCGGGGTGTTCGAGGCTTCCCGTTCGCACGCGAATTCACCGAGAAATGGACGGGCAAACGGAGATAGAACGGGATTCGGTGAATTAGGGCCGGGCAACGGTGCACACCGCTAATTGGACACCACTGGCTTTTACACCTTCTGTGTTTCTGTCAGCCGAAAATGGCCAGCGAGCCACCGGGTACGTGCCAAATTTGCTTATTCGGCAAGGAAAATAATAGTGGCCCGTTAAATGTAATTCTATTAAGAGAATTTATGAAGCGGACCCGCGTTTCAAGTATCGATGTGACGCGTTGAAACTGATAAGGAGTGTCTTCCGTTTATTTATACTTTGAAAATTTTACATATCGTAAATCTGGTTTGGCGATAAAACCAAAACAAAATTTGTTTTCCAAAACAAATTTATATATATCTACGTATTTATATATCTATTTTTACGCATTATCTCGTACATAAATTTAATATTCTAAACGAATAATTCTTATCGACAACGATACCTTGAAACTTTTAATTTTATCTACCTTAGACTGCCAATTATACAGGCGAAATAATTTCAACTTTACTCGTCGTTGTTGAAAGCCGATATTTAATCTCGAACGTTTTTCCACTTTATCGAGGTACAATTTATTAACCAATCCACCAAGTCGAATAGATTCTCTCTGTCAGGATCGATGATCGTTCCCACGTTTATATTCGACGGATATTTCGAGGTTCACAGTTTTCACATGTGAGAGATCTCGATCGAGTTAACGCGAAAGCAGCTCCCTTGTTTGTGCACGGTTTCGAAAGGTTTTCGCTCAATTGCCACTCAAGAATGCATTACGTTGAGGAGATTCTTTTGCCGTGTTGTAATCGCGATACAAAAACAATACCATCATCGCGAAATCGTGTTTCAAATCGTGTCGACTCGATCCTCGAGCACGTTGTTGAAGAAGAACGGTTATCGAACGAATGGATATGATCCAATTCTGTCCTTTCTTGTCCGTTTTTGAAGCTTCGATTCCTCTATTGATTCGTGAATGCACACACATTAGATTGTTGTGTAACGTGATAACGATTTTCGATTATCGATCGTTCTATGTTAAGTGAAAGATTCTATATCTAAAGGAAAGGAATCGATGTTGAATTGAATTAAAAATTTTGCTATGTAATGTAACGCAATATAATGCAAGAATTTTTAAGAAAATAAAAAATTCGAGTGAAAGAAATAAATTTAAAATTCTAAGAATAACTATAATGATCATAGATGCATAGATCAAAGTGCGTCGTATTCATAGAATATTTTTAATTCAATTTCTATCCTTTTTCCACTTTCTATTTCTCTCTAAATTCTCAGTGAAAAAGATCGTCTCGTGTATCAAACGAAAACGGTTTATTCTCAATAGGTCTTATTCGATCGAGATATCCGCGAGCAATTTTTTTCTATGGCTCGAAAACCGCTTGACCTGGCCAAAGTAAATTCTACTACACGTCAGAGGTTATTTCGATGGAACATTTGCAAAGGGAATTTTAGTAGTCGAGCAGCCTGTTATCATCGTCCTTTCCTTTCTTTCTTTTTTCGTTTCCTTTCTCTTTCTCTTTCGCTCTCCATTTTTGCATTTTCTATACGGCAAACTGCGCCAACTAGCCTGTTATTTATGTCAGATTCCTTTTTTCAATCCGTAAAAAAGAAAAAGAACTAGTCTTTTTGTTTCCTTCTGTTTGTATCGATATACGTTTCGAATTTCAATTACGTTTTAAAGAATGCTTTGAGAAAAAATTAAATTTGTGTAAGAAATTATCCAAATATTTGTTTATGAAATTATTAGAATCTAAAATTTTTGTATAAATTAATTGAATAATTTTTGATCATTTTTACATAGAATATCATTCTCTTTTGTGTATTATGAAAATATTGAAGAGAAAGCTTTCGAAAGCTTGATTAAAAAGTTGCGGCAAAGATACAACAAACGATAATAATTTTTAATCAACACATATATTATGATATATTAATCACCCTAAATACAATGATGAAATATTTAATCACTATAACATAAAATAAAAATAAACAAATAATTTACATCACAAATATATACATATATCGAATTAATTAATTCGTTCAATCGCGTCATTTCAAAATTGCTCCAATATCTATATACGTTAATTTATATTCTAATTAATATTAGATACATAAATTAATTTAATGCCGTTTAAGATTATAGCAATATTGAATCAATCATCGCAAACGAAAGAATTTTAAACGTATCGACAGAAGCGAAACGAATATCGAATGTATCCAATCTCGAACGACTCGAAGACGAAAGAATGAATCGGCACAATCTAGTTTAAAGTACATCGCATAAATAATTCACGATGGCGTTTTAACAATGGCGTCTATTTACTCGCGTTAATTCCTAATCGTGCCTCCGCATTGGCAGACAGCCACTAGCCAGTTGATGGGTGACCAATTTGATGAAACCCATGAGATGTCAGATCGGGATCAATCTTCATTCTCGAGTGCAATTAGTGTTCGTCGCGGCGCTAGGCCTCCAACTAGATTTTATTGGATTTCACCAATTGTGTGTCTTGATAACTCATCATTTAATCTTCCGGCACACGTTCAATAATCGATTCGTTGTACACTGTGAATATAGAAATCAAATGTGATACATGTAAAATGTCGCTTAGACGACAAGAAAAAAGAAATAAAAGGTAATAAAGGCGAAAAAGTTTGAAAGATTTAATCTAAGATAATCGAGTTTAAAATATGTATAAGAAAAGTAGAAAAAGAAAAATTATTTTTAATTCAAAATATCGAGGTGTTTTTCACGAAATTTTGAATTTTCCACTTTTTCGAATATCTTTCCACGTTCTCGTTACTTCGAGTGCATCGCGATTCATTTCTTCGACGAAAGAATCCCCTCTCGGCTCGATACACCCCATATAAAAGCGCATCGCCACAAAAGCGCATACGAGCTGGCATATAAATTATCTATTAGATACGGTGCATTATGCACAGGCCGTGGAACAGCCGTGCCTTTTCCCTGATGGAGGGAAGATGAAGATGAAGAGAAACGCGAGGGGGTAGCTCATTGGCCGCGGTGCCACGCAACCCTTGGCCTCTCTTTTGCTCGTCTCTTTTCTCTAACCCACGTGTCCATCTCTCTCTCTCTCTCTCTCTTTCTCTCTCTCCACCCGACATTCATATTTAAGCCGCGTTCCTCCTAATTAGGCCGCCATCTTGACAAGCTCTAAATTCACAAGCATTGTTCTGGCCGAGCCGAGTCATGCTTTCGCTGCCTCTGTCGACGAATGGTCGCTGAATATTCCCACCTTTACCCGTTAATATCGAGCGAAAAAAACCACATTGTTCTCTTTTGCCTGTCACGTTTCGCTCGACTAAAGGCTAGCGTTTCTGTTTTCAACGTTGTTTGTTCGAGAGGATCCCGAAATTGCTGGAATTTCGGTAGGAATTTTCAAAGAAATTTCAAGAGAATCCTGTAATTTTTTGGGAGGAATTCTTTTTTCTTTTTTTGTACTGGAAATTAATTGGTTGGAACAAAATATTAAATTTTTATTTTGGAATACAGTTAGAACGTAGAATGTGGATATATTCCGTTTTCGATATACTGTTGAATGAGAATTCGTGGATCTCGTTTTGGAAATTTCAAAAGAATTCTGTAATTTTGCACGTTGCAAAAAAATTTTTTTTTTTTTTTTGTATGAAAAACTAATTGATTGAAATATAGAGAATTTTAATTTTGGAATAATCGTAAGATAAAAGAATACATTTAATTGAAAAAGATAATTCAACTACGTAAGATAATCTTAAATTGCAGTATTTCTTTTCTTCTTTTTTTCTCTCTTTTAACATAATTTAAATCCCTGTTTAACATAATTTCGAATTTACCATGATATTTTTCATAATTCCCAGAGACGTTCATGAACTTGTTAAGCGATTGTTAAGCGGAATAGGTAATGAGATCTCGAAAGCGTGGACACTTTTAACCGTCTTTCTCGGTGTGTATCCACTAAGAGTTAACGACGTTGCGCAACGATGCTCCAGTGTGAATGCTTGTTAATGGTTTTCGTCGTTAAGCGCAGCCATGTCGAGGAAGAAAATGAAAATCATCCTATCGACGTTCTCCTCCCAGAACGGAACTCCCAGCTGATGAAATATTTCAAAGAACCGTAATGTTTCTTTGCATCGCTGATGAACTCCTCCATTCCGACGCGTAAAAACTACAACATTAATCCGTCTCGATGTAAGCTTCTTCTTTCTCCTTTTTAATTAATCAACAACTGTTTCAAACAGAAATTAATTCTTCGAGTATCGTGGTGCAGCATCCATCGTATCCTTATCTTATAAATCTTTCCATCGACGCTATTATCCTTATATCACCTTCATCATTATAAAATTAACCATCGAATTCCTAAGAATCAAAAAAAATAACAGAGTAATCGAAACAAACCTAAACATAAATCAAAATCTTCGACTCGAATAACTCTTCACCTCGTCTACATAATGACTTCGAATCACGAATCAAGACCCAATAATCTCGATCCTGGAAGAAATCCACCATTCTCCCTCGTCATCACGAGATTGTAAAGAGAGAGAAAGTAGCGAGACGGACGAGATCTTCGCGTCCACGATTCTTCTTCTCCAATCCCCCACCCACCCCTCGCAAAAGGGGGCAGCGACCTCGTCGAAAAACGAAATCCTCGAGATCCACCGACCCGCCACATTTCCCCCGTCTCGAGAACAAGCGAAGAAAGAAATTACCAGCTCGGGATTCGTATGCGTCGCGGCTCGTCGAGATATCGGGGCGGGAGAGGGGATCTCCTCGAGGGCGGAATTGGACCGCGAGAGACTGCCACGCAAGCGTTCCTCCTCGGTTTCCAACTCGGAATAATAGTCGATGGCTGGCATCGGGATGCCGGCTGACGTCCTCGAGGCTGCATCAGGGAGTATGGATCAGGAGACTCGGTGTAAACCACGATTTGCATTCGGGAACAATGTTCGAACCCGGGCCCGATCCCTGTGTTTCCACGTGTCGAGAAACGCGATCCCATCACCTCTCTCCGTCCCTCACTCGTATTTGCGAAACGCTCCAACTTATCCCCCCCCCCCTTGTGTTTGCTCGCTGTGCTCGCTCTCTGTATTATTGAACGATTCACGGAGGTTTGCAAATTGCGCACGGGTTATCGTCCTCGAGGGGCCGAGCCTCCCTCTTTCCGGGGAACGGAATAAATTTTGCTGGACAGTTTCTGTTGCGAAATATGCGTTTGGTATCCTAGAATTGTTTGCAGGATGATTGATTAGTGGGAGTGTGTTTAATAAATTGTTGTAAAATGAAAGGAAATGTGTTTACGATAAAGTATGTAATCGTTGAATTATTCAATATTATTTGTATGTTGTCATTGCGATTGGTAGTTAAATTATTATAAAAGAGAATATATAATTTTTTGAAATTTATTAAACGAGAAATTTATTGAATAATATTCTTTGGCAATAAATGTAACAAGGCAAGAAAGAAGTTAAACTATTTGTAAAAAAGGTACGAATATTTCTATACGCTTTTGATAAAGTAATGGATAACACATTTCATTTCTCAATTCACTACAAGACAAAATTAACAAGAAAAGAAATTGAATAACTTTAAAAAGTTTACAAAATATTTCATCACAACGTCTTTAAACGAACGCTTTTAACAAAAATGTCCAGATACGAAAAGTTTCTTGATATAATTTTCTAATTCATCTCATTTTTTAATTGAAACTTTCAGAGAGAAAATTGACAAGAGAAGAAATTAAATATTTAAAAAAGCTACAAAAAATATTTTACCGTCATATACTCACGTCATCTTAACAAACGGATGTTCTTTGAACAAAATATCCGGAAATATACGAAAAATTGGCTGGTTCCTCTTTGGAGGAACAATACCAGTCGTTACGGTGAGTAATTGATACGAAGGAAGAAGGGTCGAGGTACGCAGACACCGTAATAAGGGCTTGCTAATGATAAAAGGGGTCGGTAAGTGGCGCGTGTCTCTGACTTCGGAAGTTGCTCGGACGAAATGCTACTGCGTCATCCTCGAAATATTACTTTCTCCCTTCTACTCCCTCGTAAAACACCATGCATCGCCATCGCCTCGTTCTCGCTCGAACGCAACCCTGGGTTAATTAATGAAACTTTCGACTTAGCACGTGGCAGGTTCCCCGATAGTCTTGTTTCCACAGTGGAAGCATTTTCTTTTTTGTTGCAAAAATTTTAAATCTATAAAAAGAAACTCGATCGATTTTCACTTTTACTTTGCGCTTTGAAATTTCTAAAGAAGAAATCGATCGATTCTGATGATGAAAACAGGCACTGTTAAATCGCGTGGAAATTACTCTGGCGCCATTAAACCTACCCTTCAACCTGCCATTTTCACCACTTTTCTTTATCCTAACTTTATCGTCATCCGATCTTGAAACCT
Organism: Apis laboriosa; assembly: GCF_014066325.1. NCBI lineage: Eukaryota > Metazoa > Arthropoda > Insecta > Hymenoptera > Apidae > Apis > Apis laboriosa. Next base: position 7,864,672 of record NW_025224135.1, read on the forward strand.
ATATTTCATCGATCGAGATTTTCCATTTTTAAACTAAATCAACTGGAAATCTGTCTAATTAATCGAATAATTTTGTACACATTTTGTAATCTAGATTGACATTTTTTCCAACGTAATAGTGATTCGTGTAAATATTTCTTAACATCGAGTCGTTGCTTGTTAATTGCGCGTTTTAAAATTAACAAACTCCGGTCGGTATTAGTTGGAAAAAAAGAAAAAAAAAAAATAGAGACAGCTGACACAGCGATTACTCCGTTTCGTGATGAGTTGTAAGCATCGGCGAACTCGAAACTGAGCTGTCGGCCTCTAATGGGCCGCAATTAGTAGGCTTCGTGACGATCGACACCTAACTCTCGTTTCTCATTACTGGGTATCATATTCGCTCAATCTTCGCGTGGTATTCATAAAAATGGAATTTTTCAATAATTGTACAGGAAAAAAAAAAAAAAAGGAAGAAAAAAGGAAGAAATATCTTTATCTATTTCGTTTATCATTCTGTGCGGAATATTCTGTGTTTCAATCTTTTCGAAAAATAATTTCAAATATTTCCGTGTTTTTGAAATTGAAATTGGATGTTGATATTCGTTGGAGAAATTGCTTGAATACACTCGAAGTGAATAATCGATACACACGAATTTTCGTTGTACTTGATCTCGACAGGAGTCTATCATCCTTTTTAAAAATAATAACAACGTCCAAATCGATGCGGATATTGGATACACAGGCAACACCGAATGCATTAATATCATTCGATATATCCGCGATATTAATTCAAACACGGATTTCACGGGAGAGACTGTTGTTTGCCAACTGATCCCTCTTCGAAATAACAAATGTACGAAAGATTGTTACTGTCGTCGAACACGTGGGAACATACAATTCGTCGCGTGTGAAAATGCAATTGATATGAATCGTGGATGTTCATGGTCCCGATTCATTTCTGAAGAATTCTGTGCTCGCTCGATCTCAGAAAAAAAAAAAAATGATAGCTTTTAAGAAGCTATTCTAAAAAATTTAATAAATTTACAAGTTGAACAATGTGAATATATTAAAGTATATCGATTTATTTTTATTATTATTAATTGTAAAATATTAAAATTTCAACGTTTTAATAGAGTTGAATCATTGAATCGGAGTGACAATTCATTACACAAGTCAACGTCCTCTGTAAATCGTTTTTGCGCAACGAAATCGAAAAACGACGAATTTACGATACAATACGACGATAAATTCATGACACAGCTAAATGACAACTTGTTAAATGGAATATATCGTGAAATGTAAACACTCGACCAATACTAACACGTATTTCCGTAATTTGTCAACGACCATCTCGATTATTTGTGTAAATTATCTCGTAATGTGTTCAAAGTTTTATTCGTTTTAGCAGGGCGATTTACTAATGGAAGCAAGTCAATCGCGATAATTGGACAACAAATAGAGAAGTGTTTTTCGCTCTGTTTGCCAAAGACTTAGTAGATAATTGATTCGATGAATAACTTCGACGAAAAACAATTAACGCGTGCCTTTTCTTTGCTGAAACCGTGGCTCATATTTCATTTCACGTGGACATTTCGCGTCGACAGCCATTCGCAATTAGCGCGGCAACAGATGGCCAAAGAGCTTTTCGAAACCATTCGCGCGATGCTTTTAGTTAAAAGGTTCGATTCTTGTTGAAGAGAGAGAGAAAAAAAAAAAAAAAAAACAAAAAACAAAAAAATTGTTTGAAACTCGAAGCGGAATTTTTGTTTTCAATTTGTCAATGCGAAAGAATTGCAGAAGAATTTTCGATTTAGATATTGGAAATATGGGATGAACGATGTTAAAAATTGTATGCTCTGCTTCGTAATTTTAATTTTCAACCTTTATTCAAATTATTGTCTGTGTTCTTTTTAATCAATCAAAATGATTCATCAATTAATCCAAGAAATTTTTATATTTTAAAAAAACACAGACCAAAGATTCGCACGAATTAAAATCGACAGAGTAACAAGCAAACATTAATTCCTCTCCATCAGAGTATAATAATACCGTGCTTTGACCAAAAAATTGACCTAGTTGACGAGTGTTCCACTGACCCGTGCAAACAGTATCCATCAGATACCACGTGGAATAACAACAAACGCGATGATCGAGCCTCTTCATCCCTTTGTGCCACGTTTTTTCGCGAGCAAGAGGTATCTCGTTAGCGGTATATAATAAAATAAAAAAAAAACACACACACAGACACAGGTCGCGCGAGCCACTGGCTTCTAATCGGGACGAGTGGGGCTCGTGCTTCGAGTGTTTCATCTCGACGCAATGAAATCTAGTGGTTGGATCTGGTAGGTATTGGCCAGCCGCAGAGGTTGTTTGCATTCGATCGTGTTACCCACGGATTTGTACACGAGCATCATTCATTCAGGCGAGGATGATGCCTCTTCTCGTGCAACGTGGAATGCTTTCGAGAACCCGGCGATTTCGGATTCGTCTTGTTATCAAGGTTTCTTTCGAAAAGTATCTCTCTTGGGAAGCAAAGTCGATCGATGCTCGACAATCTTTTGATATTAGATCAAAATTTTGAAAAAAAAAAAATAACGCGCGTAATTGCGTTAATTATTTAAAATGTGTTTTGAATAGAATTGATTGAAAGGATTGTCTATAATCGTGTAAATATTAAAATACGACTTGTATGTCGATAGGAAAATTTTAATAATTGAGAAACTTCTTGGAGAATGAGTCTACGTATCTACGACACATTTCAGAAAATTATTTTTAATTAACTCATCAAATTATATTGATTTGTGAAGCACGAAAAATAGTAGAAAGTGAAGAATTTGTAAAAAAAGAAAACGAAGAAAAAAAATGAAAAATAAAGTCGTTTCGTTCGATGCTTCGTTTTCGAGGAAATCGAGTTTGAAAAATTTGTCGAATACACGTGCACTTACAATGAATATCGGAGCAAACGGGTTCGGAGTGGCCTGTTGACAAAGTACCGATGACTTCTACTTCAAAGTCGATTTTTTTGGAAACGGGATTTCAAAATTTTATTGTACATTTTTGACATATATTTCTATAGAATAATCTTTTGCCCAGTTTCGTACGATCCCTATTCAATTATTCCCTCCCATTCTATTATTTGTTCTCAGATATTTTTTCAGATAATAAAAATGAAAAACAATACTTATCTTATCCGATTTTTCTTTAAACACAATTTTACAAATTCTTCAGAAAAAGTCAAATCGATAATCTGCAACTACAATATTTTCTTCGGAATATATCTCGTCTCAATCCATCACTGATCTTTCGAATCAAAATCCTTGTATCACCTACCATCCAAATTCAAAGATAAAACCTCATCCCCTCTTAATCCCCCTTCTTCCCTTTAATCATTTCTCTCTGAGGATGGCGATCGAGCGACCTTTCCCTAAATAAAAAAAAAAAAAAAATAGATAATGAAAATGAAAAACAATATAAGCTATCTTATCCCATTTTTCTTTAAAAACAATTTTACAAATTCTTCAGAAAAAGTTAAATCGATAATCTGCAACTACAATATTTTCTTCGGAATATATCTCGCCTCAATCCATCACTGATCCTTCGAATCAAAATCTTGTATCACCTACCATCCAAATTCAAAGATAAAACCTCACCCCCTCTTAATCCCCCTTCTTCCCTTTAATCATTTCCCTCTGAGGATGGCGATCGAGCGAACTTCCCCTTAAAATAAAAAAAAAAACAATCCAAAGAAATAAAAACCACGTTGCACGTCATCACGACGTGATTGATCGCCCTTTCAAGCAACTCTTCCTTTCTTTTCTCCTCCCGTTAAAACAGCCGGTCTAAGGGTCGCGATTCGGCCGAAAGGGGGGATGTGGTTCGTGGCCACAAAGGAGCCCATTACAACGAAATGGGTCAATTAACCAGATTCGTATCCTGCCGTGAGTATCTCCGCGTGACACGAGCTGGAAAGAGGAAGGCACCGCGCCACTTGGCCCTGTCGAGATACCAGCGTGTACACGAGGTACACAAGGGTGAAGAGATAGCAGAGGCGCGAACGAGACGGGGGAACTGCGACGTCACGAGGGAAGGGCGCCCCTTCGTGCTTCACCCACGAAGGTCGAGTGTGTGTATGACGAGGAGAAAGATAGGGCGAGGGGAAGCTCGGCTTAATTGGGGACGAGAGGAGGCTCGTAATTTCACGTCGCGACGCGAGGGCACCGGTGGCCAGGCGCCAGTAATTTGTAATCCGTATGCTCAGACACCGACTACCGCCTCTCTGACAGATTGAGATCTGGATATTAAGAGGGGAGGGAATCGTGCGTGGCGTTGCATAACAGTCGATTTTCCATTCTTTGAGTCGCGTTCGTCGCGGTTGTCGTTCCTTCGAAAGTAAGAAGCGAAAGTAAGGGAAGCAAGGTATAATTATAAATTTCTTGAGAGACTTGGCGTTCTTTGATTTTTAATAGGCAAGAGGAAAAGAATGGAATTTTTATATCTTCGAGATCGGGGAAGAAGTATTCGAATAATCGATACTCTTCGATTTGTGATTATGCCTCGATTATAAAAATAATTATAAAAATAGAAAGAAAAGAAGAATAGGAGAATTAATTTTTAGAGTTTCTTGGAAAACTTGGGATAAATCGACGCTTTTTGATTCATTATAGGTATTTCAATGAATTTTAAAAATACAAATTTCTATCTTCGTGATCTATCTTCGTGAAGAAGAGAAGATGATCGATATCATTTTAATCTAATCAATCATAAAAATGAGAAAAATAAAATTTTCGTTAAAAGTTAGAGAGTTTAAAAGAGATAGCCAAGTTGACGTTCTTTGATTTATAAATGGAGCAGATATTGCTCTTTTCTTGCTCTTTAGAAGTGAAAATTTTCAATTTTTCATTGATTTTAATTAAAAACACAAGAATTTATTTTTGAAAATTAGTTCCATTTTTTAATTAATTAATAAACAACTTAATAAATAAATAAAAATGAGAAACGTGGAGGAAGGAAAGTAATCTGATCATAAAATTGATATTAAACAACATATTAATTTTTTATCAGTCGTTTGAATATTTCATATAAAAATCCATTCATTTATTCATAATTTTCATCCAGTAAAATTATAACTTAATATGAAAACAACTTTTAAATTAAAAACATGATTTTATCATCTGTAAATTAATTTCACCAGTTCTTTATTTGCATCAGTTCTTTATTTTATTTAATTTACTCTTATTTTTTTGTTTATGTTCTAAAATACACGTCTATTTCTGAAAATAATAAAAATACCACGATCGTGCTAATTTTTTATTTATGTAATATATGAATTTCATTTTATTTCAACTCATAAACAACATTAAAATTTATATTTTAACGTTATCGTCCATAAAAATTTTTCTCTACAATATAGCATATAAATAAATAAATAATAATAAAAAAAAATTACCAAGAATATGATACAAACATCTTACAATAATATTCCAAGAGAGAGAAATTAAAACTTCATCTTATCAAAAACAATTCTTCCTTCGAAGAAACCTTTAAAATATTGAAATTATAAACTCATATCAATCCAACACGAAACATTAAATCTCCATCTCGAAAGTAATTCCGAGTTTTTGCAATTTCTTGCTTTCAAACTTCATATTCGTTACATTTGTTCTTTGAAAACTCTCAAAGAGGTTCCCTGTTATATTCTTTTCCGGACGAGTACACGCCAGCAGCAAAAACAATTCGTGAATACGGATTATATCGATAAAGATTTATTTCTGTTTCATTCCTTCATCATAACAGACGATGATTCATTTCTGGTAGACGTTTTGTTATTTCTCGCGTGAGAGAGTAAAAATTTCACAGACAGAAAATTCAAAGGAAATTCAGGGGGCGATGTTATTAACATTTTCGCTCGTTCGTTTCATTTAATATCGCAGGCGCTAATAACGTACGCAGAAATTCAGAAATTCGCGATGAAAAAGCTCGACGAAACCCGTTTTGCTTTTCACGTGTGAACGCGTATATATTTTTATAATTACACTTTCGCACTCGTGATACTCGGTGACATTCAATCTTCTATAACGGAAGTCACGAAAAGCAATTCGAGGCACAGAAGAGGCACCATTGCGCGATCTTTTTCTCCAGACTATTACACGGTGTTCTTCACGAAATTCTCGGGGTGAGAGGTGGAAAAGCGAATTATATTTCCAAATTTATTTTTAACTATGGAAATTAATTAACGAGAAGCGTTATCCGGAAAGAAATTAAATATGTTGACGAAGAGAGAGATGTTACGTAAGCTTTGGAAAATTCCGAATATTTTTCCTTGTTCATCCCGAATATGAATGTTGATATTTTTATAATATTTTTATAAATATATATATTTTTATAAATATGAATATTGAATATTTTTCTATATTTGAATTTCCTGAAAAGTATTTCTCGAAACTGTACGAGGTTATATGAAATATGAGTTTGCATGCGAAATAAATTGATTGGAAAAGTCAGAATCGGACGGACAGGTAGCAAGTTAATACAGAAGTTTCTTGAAAAATGATCGATGTTTCGGGGTTGTATGATCACCAAGCAAGATTGATGTACTGGTTTACGTCTCTGTTTTAAGACGAATCGCTATAACAGCTCATGATTTATCTATTTATCAAACTTTTCATTTTCATATTTCGTGGATATACGCGAAAAAAGCCGATTCAATATTTTGGAGAATATAATTGTAAAATCTTTCAAAGTTTTGTCACGATACAAAACATTCCTTTTACGGCATAAATATTTCTATCATTCCATCATTTTTATTTCTTTGATTTTTACTTCTAAATTTCGTTTAATATATTCGTTGTCACTATGGCATTGTCGACTTAGCGTATGCATCGAATTATTTCCAATTGAGAAAAGATGCTTCTCGACGCGTTCATTCCCTCTGTAGAAGTATCGTTAATGGACAAGACATCACATGTTTCGACAATGACAGCTAATGTAATTTCAACATCAAACATCAAAGATTCATCAGCATTGTTATAATAATAATATAAATAATATAAATTATACGATATTTCGATACAAAAAAAATTAATATAAAAGGATTGGCTACATTATAAAATTTAAATTATAAAAAATCGATATGAATCATATGATACAAGCATCTTGAAACGCACATGCATCAATTCGGTAAACAAGAAACAGACAAGCTTTTCTACGCGCCAATTTTTATCCTCTAGCAGAACCATTCATACTTTGCTTTTGAATTCAAGCCAGATCGATGCACGTTTACTCATTTATCCGTGTCGATGAAAATCTATCGATCGTGATTTGATATCATGATGGCAAATGCAAGGATACGCTAATTATAATTTGAAAAGAATCTTCTTTTTTTTGGAGTGGATAGACAAGCATTTGCCAGATGAAAAAAAGGGACGAAAGGAGGATGTGTTTAATGTAAGATAATGTTGATTTATCTTGTCGAGGATTGTCGAATGTTAAAAGATATATATTTATATATTTAATTATTCGCGAAAATTGTTCTGTAAATATTCTGTATTAATTAAGAAAATAAGAGAAAATACTGGATATGATGTGATTAAATGTTGTATTATGTTATTGGATAAATTTCTTCTTCTCTTGTGTGTTTTTATGTAAGTGACGTGAGATTTATAGAGCTTTTCACTCTCAGTTTACCGAGTGACTTCTGGTGTCGTTCCTTTCAGGACGTTGACCTGTCCTTCCATGAGAAAGGATAACAGGATAGTAAACCTGTCTAAGCACTTTTACGATCCCCCTCTTCATAAATCCAGATGACGAAACACGTTACACGAAATACGGTCTCGAAATAAAAATATCTGCCCTCGTAAAGCAAATACCCAATTATTAAATCTTCCTCTCTCCGGTTTTTATCTTCAGCTTCAAAAAATTCGATTATTTTTTACTCGATTTTTATTCGATTATTACAAATATTACCAATATTGAAATGTACATACATAGAACCTCGAAATATTGTTGCAAAAATTTTCCAATACGCATTTCCTCCGTATTACATTCCATCTATATATATTATTTAATCTGTTACGGTGAACCTAGCGTCTAATTCAATAATACCCTACCAACACCTGAACCAACATCAGAAATTCTGGAATACCAAAGTATTAAAAATCCCCAAACATCATTTCCATATTATCGACAACCAATAATCTCGACGCCAGAGGCGGCACAAAAGTGCCCAGGCGCGACGTATATTCGTAAAGATATTCGTTCCACGCTCGATACAACAACCCCTGGCTTTCTATTTTTCTTCTTTCCGTTCGCGTGCATCTGCAAACAGGATGAAATGAGATAGAATCGAGTGAAATAGAAAGAGAGAAGAATATTCCTGCATTCGAATTATTTTTAGAAATCGATTCTAATTTTGATCCGTGTCTCAAATATACGAATTGCGTAAGCGATAATAATACGTTTCTATGATGGCGTCGAGGTGGTCTCTTCTTCCGTTTCCGGAAGAGTCTCGGTGATAAAAAGAAGGACCGAGGGCGAGAAGACGCCAAAAGGGGCGGAAGAGGCGAAGGGAGGGAGGTAAAAGGGAGGGTGAGGGCGCGGATGCACGACGATAGGTTCGCGAGAATAGGAACAGGCTGGCTGATGGCGAGCCGGAGAAACGCTTCGGGACGAACGTTTCCTTCTTACAGATAGGATCAAACGAAACGTTGAAGGGGAGTGAAACGTTGCATTCAACCCGAGAAATCGCCCTTTCCTTCCTTCCTCTCCTATTGCCGCTTATCCACTTTCCCTCCTTTCCTTCCATCTTCCTTTCGTTTTTATTTTTCACTCCTTCATTTTTCCTTTCTAGTGTTTCATCGTGATAGGAATAATATCGAATGAATGAAGGCTTTTATTTTAATTTGCGAATAGAGGATTAACGATTGATTTTAAATTGTATAAGATAGAATTTACAGACGATGGTGAAATAGAAATAAAATGAATGAAAGATGAATTTTTTAACTTTGGTCTAATCTCTTTTTAGTATATAAGTTTAGAGTATGAAGAGAAATTTAAGTAATGAACGTGACTTCAATGAAAATTACGGCGTTCCAATAAACTACATACCGAGTTGCATGCGCGTGTTCTCCTTTTTGTTCCATTTGACGCAGAAAACGAGAGGGAGAAAAGGGTATATTGCACGTCATTGCGAGTGTGTCGCGTCAACGTCAATCAGAAAAGTGGAGAACGGTGTTAAAGGAAGAAAATGCGTACCGGAAACGGCGCGGAACGTTATATTCTTATCGATCGAAATGCTTGTTTCTAATTTCTTTTTCTATTATTTATAGTTCATAAAAAGAAAAAAAAAATATTTTCGCAAAATTTGCGAAATTTGAAATCAAACTATCTAATGAATTAATTTCATTAAAAAAAAATTGATCCACGATGAATCAATTTTTGATCTGCTTCTAACAGAAATTAATTTTTATTGTTTTTATTTTTTTTACATACGTGTTATTAAACAATTTGATTTTGTAATTACAAATATTAATTTGATTTAAAAGATTTAAAACTTTATTTAATCATTGCAACATCTATAATAATATCTATCACGTTTTACAAATGCTACTAGATCTCTTTCTTTTTATTTTCATTAATTTTCTAAATTCTGATAATAATTATTTTACACATTATCGAATTTTTAATAGAAATAGAATTGTATTTACAATTCACGGTAATAATCGAAGGATTTAAATATTTCTTACATTGCAAGAGTAAATTTTTTCGGGTGAATGACTGTAATAATAGTGCAATTATAGTTTCGAATTATGATGTACTTTGTGTTATTATCATGAAATATTTCGACATATTGTTGCGCGACAATAGGAAAATCTCGAGGGAAAGAGATCAATGATTCGGTGGGCGGCGACACACCAGCATTTACTATACTCCATAAATTTTGAATCGTATAATTTATTCATTTCACCGAACTCCATAAATCGGTGCTTTATAGCGGAGAAGAATCCTCTTATTTTCAGTGTTTAATATTTTCTCGTTTCATTGTCAATGGAATTTATTTGATGCTTCGTTGACAGAATAATAATTGAAACAATAATAGCTTAAAATGTTTTGTAAAAAGATGATGTAAGTTTTATTAAAACGTTTGATTAAAAAATCGTTTATTTTAATCAACGTTTTGAGCTCAAAGTCAAAGAGACATTTGTTTATCGAGTATTTAAAAAGAGATTCAAGTAAATTTGCTCGGGCAAATACTCAGTGGAATCGATACATAAGCATTCTGTACTTTATTGAATTTGCGGATTAAACTTTTGCTTTCAAGCTATGTTTTTAAGATTATGTAAATAGAAAAAGCGATTGCAGAACAATTGCTTGTATTTATAGAAATTCATATCATAAATAATAATGCTGAACATTAATTTAATTATTTTCAATATTCCATTGTACAATTCGCACATACACCAACATACACCAATATATACCAAACATTTTAATTATCAAAAAGAAAGTTAAAAATAATTATACGAATGTGATGTCAGAGAATGATGGATATTCCAACGGAATTCAATAAGAAGGATATTTTTTCAACCAACCAAAAGCAAATTGTCATCAATCTTTTTAGAGAAAATCGGAAAAAGGATTAAAAGAACTAATAGATAATTTATCTAAAAATACTGACATAAAGCTGCAAATTGAACAAAATCAAAGTTATAAAACAATCATTTATATTTCTCTCTGTTTACTGCAATGGAAACCGAGATTTAGAAAAAGAAAATACACCGATATTACGTTTCACGTTCGGAAGAAAAATATCACAAATCATCAAACAACTCCTCCATTTTATCCTTAAACCAACTGCTTGCAAGCGGTATCGATTCAAAGAAGAACACCCCCAGCGACAGAGGGAATCAAAGGTCGTTTACTCCCGGTGATAAAAAGGACAAGAGGGAACAAAGGGATTCCGAGGATAAACGTGGAAATCTCCCTGAACAGATTTTTCTCCATCTTTCGGCTCCTTGCCCTAAAACCGTTCACTTTTCTGTCAAAGCAGAGTGGAAACGAGAAACTAAATGGAAACGTGGATCGTGAATTGCCGATACGATTAATGGTTTCGTTAATATGTAGCAATTTCGATCGACCGCAACCCAATTCATATTATTGGCAGCTAGACAGAGGGTGAACGGGGACGAGAAACTCGAATTGCTCGGTGGTATGGAAAGCCGACTTCCCAACCCTCTCACCCTCTCTTTCAAAAGCTTCCGCGTGTTTCGTTAGCTCGCGGTTTCGTTAGTTTGCGGTTTGCCCGCTGCGTGGCGCGCTTGAGTTATATGATTGTATAAATGACCGACTCCTTTATCAACGCGATTACTAATCACTACTCTACGTTAATAGTTGTCGTTATTAAATACGTGCATCGTTTCCTAGATTCAATTCATAATGCACTTTGGATATGGATAATTTGTACTGCGTTTCTAATTGAGTTGCGGATATAATACGTGAAACGTGCATTTCATATCTTCGACGTTACGATCAATCGAATTCAATATCATCGACTTTAATTGAAGAGTTTTAATTACTTTTATTACATAAGACGTATAGATATATTCTTTCGAGCACGATTTTATCTCATTTTCAGTTTAATTTTCAAATCTTCTTTATAATTTCCCTACAAAAATTCAAGATCGAATTTCAACGATCAAAATTTATACTGCATTTTACCACACGTTTCAAATGAGATCCTTCAAAATCCCTCACATTCTTCATCTCGCTTCCGCTACTTTTCCTCAAGTAACTCTTACAATCTCCATTCAATTTTCTCCACCAACTTCTCGTTCAACGAATGAAACTCGTGAAACGACTCGTTCGTAGAATAAGAAATAAGAAATCTCTCGCTCTCTCGTAGAGTAAAGGTATGTAAAATGAAGATGTTTGGTCGTAGATCTGTATTGACATCTCAAGCGTGCTTCCGTATTTTCAATTACGTTCCCTATAGAAGGATAATGTAAAATCAGACATCCGGTTTCGACGCTATTCAAGTTTACATCTTTGCTCGCTTCTTGTTTCTCTCTCTCTCTCTCTCTTTTTCGTCCAATTCGAGGCTTCTCGCAAGACGACGCTATTATCCAGTGTCCATTGTGCGCGATGAAAAGAAATTGCGCGTTCACCACGTGGCCTCCTTGGGCTAGACGCGGATTAACGACCTCCATGATGAGACTCGCATTAATTATGCACGCCTGCTCGCTCGGCTAACGATGATTCGTCCACCGAGAACGTGCAATTGTAGGGGATGCCATGACGAATTTTCAACGGGACCGTTTGTTATCTTAACAGGTATTGTCCTCTCCTGGGTCCAATTTTGGACACGTGTACATTGGAATCCTTGGTGATACAAACAGTAAAAGCGCGTGACAGTAAAAGATGTAGAGCGTGGAGAAATGTAAGATTGGTGGAAATTTGCAGAATGTGGCGTGATGGCACGTGTGTTGCGTGATTTTGATAATTTATTTCGCTTACTTGAAAAACGTAATTCTTCGCATCAATAAATCTTCGAAGCGTGTGAAAATTGATAAAAATTCCTTCCGATGAGACGATATTTTCTAAATCCTTTTTTAACGAATTTTTAAGATAATTTTAATTGTGATTAGACTATTATTTATAGTACGATTTTGTACAAGATAAGGGAGGAGAGGATAAAGAAAGATTAGGATGTAAGAAAAGGAGATGCGTTTAATTCCGCTAGGAGATTCATACAGAAGTAAATCCTGGTAGACCAGCGCCTTAGATGTCGAGATGGATCAGCTCAAAGGATATATATTTGTATGAAAAGGATACTTGGGAGGGGAGGGGCGGGGTAGACTCTCCAGAATTTCCTTGGAGACTACCTAGAATCTCTTTGCTGGCGAATGTAGAAGGAGTGTAATATATATACCGAGATTAACTAAAATTCTACGTTATACCTCCAAACTACATATATAAAGAAATTTTCTTCGCTAATTAATAACATACAAAATTTCCATTCTCCTTTTCCACAAATCTACTACCCACTACAAATCTTTCGCACGAAATCCATTAATCACAACTCAAAATACATCGGATATACTTCACGCAAAAACACCCCTCGTCGATCACGCACAACTCGATCCAACCCCAATCATTTCACCCAAGGGATCCTATCCACGAAAAAAACGTGGACCAAGAACGTCACGCCAAGTACAATTCAGAAAAATTCCAAGGATTCGACTCTCCTCGTTCTTGCTCCTTAGAAAAAAAATCGAGTTCAGAGGGCAGCGAAAATTATACCGCGAGACGTTGAAAGGAATAGTGGAGTTGAGGAGTGGGATAGGGTCACGACCCGTTTATGGAAAAGTCAACGTGGTGGTTATTTGTCACGGTTAATGGGCCGCGTTGTGTCGACGGGAGTTGGCCTCCGTCGTTAACTCGTTACCTCCCGGTAATCCGATGGCGCTGCGCGTCCAGGCGCCATCGCGAGGTCGCCCTTTGTCACGGCGCCCTCTTTCGCTTCGTCTGCTCCCTAGCATCGATTAATCACGTTCTATCCCTACCCCACCCACAATTCCGCGCCCCACGCCGCTGCAACCCCGCTCCTTTTTCCTTCCTCCACCGCATGTTTCGACCTCCCCCTCCTCTCTTCTTCACGGTGTCGCGCGCTCGTTGCACCGGAAATGGGTTCATCCGGAGAGGAGGCCGCTTCCGGAGAAACGATGCGGAGATTAGACGATGCGTCGAGGATGAATTTGGAGAAGATGAGATTTTTAGATTTTGCTTGCGTTATATTTTGAGGGAGAGGGAGAGGGGTGAGTGTCGTGAGTAAAATTGAAATTGGTGATTATTTGAATTGATTGGTTATAGATATGAAAAAAGCTGCGAAAAATGACTCACTTATTATATGTTGATATTGCACAATGCAATAATGTGGATTTTGAAGATTAGTTGTTCAATGTTTTTAATTATAACATTAAGATGTACTGGAAGATGGTTATTTTAAAGGATGGTGTAAGAAGATATGTCTGTGTAAACAAAGTTGCTTTGAATCCCTTAAAATATGGTTTCATCTCGTAAATTTTGATATTATGTATGATGAAGTATTCCATCTAATGGATAAATTATTCCTTTCAATATTCAACCAAAAGAGACTTTGTGCCACTTATTATTTACTATTTCCTCCGTGCTGTTAAATAGAACGTTATTTTTCTCGTGTAAAAATCAATTATTCGATCCTGCTTTCTAAACGATATTTCCTTTATCTATTTCTGTGAAAATAAAAATACGTTTTGATATTATTATAGGTTAATTTACTCGAAAGATCTGATTTTGCTTTGCGTTTGCATTTTACAAGGATGTAAAGATACAACAATTCAATCACATTTAAAGAAATTCCATTTGATTTATGTAGAATGCATTAATTTTATAATAAAATTAAATATCCTTTTATTTCGATTAAAAATTCGTAAATGCACAATTGAGTAATCATAAACGATAAAATAAAATATTCAAATCGAATAAATATCTCGGATCCGTTTTGTCGAAAACTTCGGTCAATTTCCAAAACTATCTACTATCTCTTCGATTGCCTCCCTATCATAAACCAGATCAAACTCACCCCTCTTCCACATCGATCGAACCATCCTGAATTCCTTTCAGGACAGAAACAACAAGACTACAAAGTCTCCGGAAGAATTCGTTAATTGTGAGAGCCCCGATAGGGATTCTTTCACTCCCTCCCAGAATTCTTGGCCAAGTATTTCAGAGGTAAACGCTTTCCCCTCGACCCCTCGTCCCTCGTCCAGTTTCTCCTTTGACCCGAGTTAATAATCGCATTTTTTAAATAACTTTCGCGACACCCGATGGATCCGTCGTTAATTCTCTTGCAGTTTTTCATTTCAGAAAGGGACCAAAGTGTCGGGTTACGAATGATCCGAACTTTGAAACGGAAGCCTTCGTTTCTATCGTCACAAAAGGGATAAAACGACGTTTCCTCCCTCCTCTGTCTATATATCTTGTGACGGGCAAAGTGCTAGGAGCGTCTCTCTTTGATAACAATTTTTTTTTTTCTTTTCTCCTTTTCCCATTTTCCATCTTTTCACTATACTTTGTTTTGCTCTATGAAGTGGAAAAAGCGTGCAACTTTTTGACGACTTTCACGTATGGAATTTTATCTCTGGGAAATGGGTGTTCCACGTTTAGAGAAATGGAGAGGTGTCTTTTTGTGTACTACTTTTTGGAGATTGGAAAGGATCGTTCGAGTTTTTAGCGCAAATATTTAACGTGATATGGAAGAATAAAATATTCTTATTCGAAATGTCACAAGTCTGATAGCCTAATTATTCTTTAATTAATGCTTTAAATAGATCGTCTTCGTCATTTCTTCGAATCGATTTATTTTTCAATTTTCAATATCGAAAATTTCTCTTCTTCGATTCCTTTGATCTTTCATACGCAAATTTTCATTCAGAAACTATCTTTTTCCACGAGAAAGAAAATTCTCATGCGCGAAGAATTTTGATAAAGTGAAAAATTATGGTTTGAATTAATTCCAAGCGCGACGTAAAAACGGACATATAACAACAGGTTGAATAAAACTCGACAAATTTCAAAATACATTTTTTTCAAGCAGCTCGTATCCCATCCATTACTTTTAATATGATCCATCGAATAAAACGACTTTAAAGGAAAATAAGGATACAAAGGGATGCCCCAGGGTCTGGAACGTTTACAATGGAAATTTCATATGACGTCTCCCGTAAAACTGTGCGCGGTCGATGCGCGAGAAAAGACACTTTTCTGAAATTGTAGCCCATCGCGTCAAAAGCGTGTTGCAAGTTGCAAGGAGTTTAACTCGGGGACCCAAGTTTATTGCATGTCACACAGTGGCCGAGTGGATTCCAAGAATGTGCGACAAAACGCGGAATTCCTCCGTGGAGAGCATGCGGTATCGAGGATCGTACAAGTTTGAGCGTCGTACAGCGAAATTTTGTTGGGCACTTCTGTCCGCGTTTTTTTTTTTTTTACAGATTTCTTCTAAAATGAAATCGTTGTCTTATTTATGTGTACAATTCGCAGAACGTCGGGAAAAAAAGAAAAAAACTCGGGTAAATTTTTGAGATAGAAATTAATACAGATGTATTCTCACGACTGTAATTCTCGATAGATAAAGATATTCTATATAAATTAAGGATTAAGATTAAGAATAAAAATATATATATATCATTTTCTGAAAAATAAATATTATAATAAATATTATAATATATATAATAATTATAATAAATATTATACATTACTCGATTCAACTTAATTTAAATCTAATTCAAAATTTTTGAGCATTATCAATTGCCTTGTTATTTCTTCTTCTTACTTATTTCGTTCAATCTTGAATTAAAATTTAATTGTAATAATTAAAATATAATCGAATTTCATGAACTTCTCTAATCCTTCGCTCCAATTTACCTCCTCCCCTCCTTTCCTGAAATCACGAAACCTATTTCAAAGTTTCAACCTATTTTTTTTTTTTTTTCCCAACCTCCCCACAACCACGCGAGCCACTTTTAATATACAACAAACCACGGCAGAGTACTCGACGTGAAACCACCAGCTCCCCTGCCGCTCTCACGTTTCCCATTCCCATTTCGCAACGTTAACGCAGTCGGACGCACTCTAGCCCTCATTATCCCTTTGACGGGACCAAGACTAAACGACGCATCCATTTCGACTTGCACGCGTGTAAACCATCCTCCACCGGAGTCCCGAGCCTTCACGAGGGCACGTTTATTCCTGGAAATCCTGGAATAATCCGATTCTAAATATCGCTATCGCTAAATACGTGGGCCAGCTCGAGCCAGCAACGAGCCACGAATTCCATGGAAAATCACATTTGCTTGCGACTCGAATTTTCGAACGGCTATTTTATTCGAATACGAAGAGATAGTACGAAAAAAGTGCACAGAGAGTAATTTACTCCTCGTCACTGGACGAAAGGAATGAAAAGAGAGAAACAGAGAGAGAGAGAGAGAGAGAGAGAGAGAGAGAGAGAGAGAGAGAGAGAGAGAGGATCAAGTAGCCTTGAGGAAAGAGTAAGTGGAAAAGAAGATGAAGAGGGGGGGTTGGAAAAAAGAGAAGATTCCACGTAAAACGGTTTACAAATCCGGAATTACTTCCAGCGAGTATCTATTCCACAGGATTTAGTATCTGTCGTAGGCGGTAATGCAACAAGGAAAGAGAGAGAGAGAGAGGGAGAGAGGATGATACAAAGGGAGGGGGTAAAGGATGAAAGGGATGAACGAAACGAAGGGAGAGTTCGCGGGAAAAGGAGAAGAATAGGCAGGGATTTAATTGCGGAATTCCCAGTAGTAATGTCTACCATGGACCACCCTCTTCTCTTTTCGTCTTTCCTTGTCCTATCTCTCGCGCTTTTATCTTCATTATCTATCAACTTAGCCAAGAGCCAGGGCCGAATTCTCTTCCCATCCAGAATTGGTGAATATTTCCACTCGAAATATATCCTCTATCTTCTTTTTCTTTTTCTTCCTCTTCTTTTTCCTTCCAGTTAGTTTTCTACGAAAGGAGAGAGAGAGAGAGAGAGAGAGAGAGAGAGGCAAGGATCGACGTAAGCTTAACTCGATAAACTCTTCGAGAGCTTTGAATCAGACGGTAAATTCCGCGGTTGCGTTTATCAGAGTTACTACGAATTGCAGAATGAAAGAAGGGGGAGAAAAATATGGGGGATGAATGCGATCGATAAAGTTGCTGCAACTTTTCCCTTCGACTTGTTTCTATTATTTTCCTTTTCTCCTTTCGTTTGCTTTTTATGTTATATTTTTTTCTATCTTGTTCCCTCCTTTTTTCTTCGGTTTTCGCCTCTTTCTCAATCGGGTGGAATGAAATTGTTGAGAAATTCTCGATTCATTAAAACCATAATTCGTCTCTGCTTTGTGAAACTCGTATATCGCGAGATTTATTATTCTGAGAGAGAAAAAGAGAGAGAGAGATAGAGAGTGGATCGCAGTGAGTTATTACACCGTAAGTTTAATAATAAAAGTATATTTTTGTCTTGAAACTTTTTCGAGAAGTCGAGTCGACAACCATTTTTCTACATTACATGATCATTTATCCAGATCATTTATCCTTTAAACGTTATTTCGTACAAATATCACAATCGTTACTTCATCGTAGATTTCTCCATTTTAAAAATCAATAAACATGTATCTTAATATTATTATTATACGTGATTTAAAATCTCGTTAAAATTTCACTTTGCGCGAACTTCCAAGAAATCTATCTACCAGAAATTAACCCATTAATCGCACAATCTTCGCAACGATGGGCGCACAATATGGAAATCGGGTATAATAGAATTTACCGTGGAGCAGGGAACACTTTCTTATTAACGGTAATGCGCGAGGAAGTCGTATTTTCGAAGACAAAGTACCAAAGGTAGTCGCAAAGTTTTGGGTAAACTTGGAGGTTCCGGTATGTAGAAGGAACATACGCCTCGAGTCGCGAAATCGGAAGTAACGATACGGAAAATTTTGCGCGGTAAAATTCAAATAAGGGAGAATCGAGGAAACGATCCATTTATCTTGGAATCTGAGATTATCAAATTTGGAATCAAATTTCACGAATGAAATTCGTCGATATTTTTAATTTATTACTTGTGGATAAATTATTTGTTTTGAGATACTTTGAAAAGTTACATATTTTCGGAAGAATTAATTTTTAAATTTATAACTTCTTCTTTGTCGAAATTAAAATAGAAGATATCAGAAGAGCAAAATTTTTATTTACATCCTCTATCACATTTGATAATGTTTTCTTTAAAATGATTCAATTTTTATCTCAAATATTTTACACTGAAATTATTACTGTATATCATTATTTCGATCTTCAATAAAAATCAGAATTAACATTTTTATTAACCAATTCGCCATCATACGATGATATTGTGAACAAATTTATCGCGATATAGATGTGAATTACATAACAAACATTCTAAAACAATTATATAAAGTATTATACGATACAATTAAATATATAATTCATAGTTATATCGTATAATTATATTGTGCAATTATATTTTAAATAAATCATAACGTACATATAATTATACATGATAATTAAACATGATTTCTCTCAAGATATATAAATATAATGTGAATTGGTTAACTGCAAAATTACCAATTACTAAAGATATTAATTCAAACATTAATAACCCCCCTCCTCCTCCCCCTAATAACTATCTCCATCAAATTTTCTCCTTCAAATTTCACTCCATAATTTCTTTCTTTAAGCGTCCTCCTATTATCACTATCGAGCTCATCCCCCTTTGCCGTGTAATTAAAAAATTGAATCGAATTAACTGCATCCGGTGCTTCGTGAAAATCAAACGAATCAGTCACCCTGCTCGCCCTGTTCCCTTTCGAGATTAATTGCTTGTCGACACTCCCGCTAATTTGCAGCGAACTTCTGCCCCGAAAAGCGCAGACTTACAAACGAGGAGAGGCATTCGTAATAGGGGGTGTGGTAGGGGGTGAATTGAATTAGCATGCCTGTCGGAGAACAACACCGATCTAGAGGAGAGGAGGGGGGCAAGAGAGAGAAAGAGAGAGAGAGAGAGAGAGAGAAGAGGAATTTTGAGCTTCCGGTGGAATTCGTTCCCCAACAGATGTTCCTCTTTCCGAATCGAATCGATTTTATCGTGATACGAAGGATTGGAACATCGTTAAGTCGCGTTCGATCGAGCGTTCTCTGTTAACCAGTCGCGTGGAGAGAAGTTTCTAATTCGACGACCCTGCTTTGTGTGTGTGTGCAGGTTTATTATGGCCGTTCTCTCGGATAGTGAATTTCGAGAAATCGTGTTGATCATATATACGTTATGTAGAAAATTGAATCAAACGGAAACGGAATAAATTCGGATTGGCAATTATATATATGGCGCGTGTATTGGGATAGAAATTTTGTAGTTTGTTTTGAAAATAAATACGAAAATGTTAAAAAGTTTTTAATTCAGATATATCTATAATTTCTTTTCATTCTTGACAATGATAGAGGGATTTGATTTTTAGAATGGACTATTTCTTAAAATTTTGTTTGCTATTTTAAACGGAAAGTTTAGAAGGCGAAGTTTCAGATTCGTTATAATAATGGCGGAGATTATTCGATCGTTATTGGCGCGATATCGGTTGTAATGGAATTCGAAGAATGCTGAGCCACGGCAAATCAGTTGAGAAATTGGAGGAGATTGAAAAAGACGTTGGCACAGATATGACGTTCAGGGAAACGAATAGGTTTTCCACGATGGTTCGAAGGAAGCTAAGAAAAATCAATGACACACCCCTAAAATCTCGCGTTGAAACTGGTGATATTTATGTGTCTCCTTTGTACCGTTCCAAGGATATAAATTACACTTTTTTTCCCCCTCCCCCGGCAATTTCTCTTCCATTCACCACCAAGATTCCGAAAATTCTTTTCTCGGTTATTACAGAAACTGCATAAAAATTTTTCTATTGTGTAAAAATAAAAGTACGATGATGAAGAAAATTCTTCGAGGCTCTTTTCAATTAATTATTTTTTAATTTATTCGCCTCGTTCACCCAGATTTGCGCGATTACTTGCGACTTTAAGAAAAAGGGTGAACAGTTCGAAGCGGGAGGGGGTTTAAACACGCGGAAGAATGCAGAAATGAGATGCATTAACTCTGGTAAACAGCGGAAATTTATTTACGCTTTATCGACAGTCCGATATAAATTGAGAGCATCGAACGGTGTGCGCCTCCTATTTTATTTCATCCGGCTAAAGTTCCTCGTGCCCCGCTGTATGCATTTATTTTATTCCTTTTTCGTTTCTATCCGGGTTGCAAATTATCGGGGAACGATTTAATTGTAAAGCGCGTCTCGCAATGCGCCATTTATACGACGATTCCTTAATGGAATCCGCATCGAATATATATACATATATAGAAGAATGATTCTTTCGATTCTTTTCTTCCTCGTGATTTTTAATTCGTCACAGATTTAATATATTTTGAATAATTTCGTTGAATTATTTAATTTTCGTTGCAATGTAAATATAGAAATATAGGAAATATTAATTGTCCTGTTTTTTAACAGTGTTTACTCTTTGAGGGAAATTTTATTAAATGTTTTTAATTTGTTAAAAAAGGAAGAAAAGAGAATCAATATTTTCAATTTATCGTACACATATATACATATAATTCAATGTCAGATAAAAAACCGAAAAGGAATTTCCACGTTTCAATAATTTTTTTCTTCCCTCTTCCCGCAAGAAAGTAAGGGTTTATTCAATTATTAATCAACCGATCTAATAATAAATCTTTGATCGTGAAGAATAATTCTTCATCGCGAGGATCAAATTAATTAATATTTTTTGCGCAAAAATTATTTCAATCACGTAGAAATCGAGGTATGATCATCGATGTTTAATAGAAATCATTCCACGAATCATATCCCCCTTTTTGTCTTCGAAAGATTTTGAAGTTTATTAACGATAGAGAGAGAAGGGGGAAAAGAAAAGATTCCAGAGGAGGAATGGAGAGGAATATCTGATTACGATTTATTTTAACCCATTGTCAAAAGATTTAAAATGAGATGCTTGGTTAAAGAGGCTTAAAGAGTCGGCAGGAATCTGACTATAATGGCGGAGGAAAATCCTGATAGCGCTCCCCCTATTCTTTTTCCAGATGTATTTGCTCGACAGTGAAGTGGACATTGTACGTCGTATTGCAAATCGCACGGAAAAACAGATTCATAAAGATTTATAGAGAGATACGAGATATTTTTAAATCTATGTACACTTGTACATTTTTTTTCCTAATACGATATTTTTACTAGTGTCTCGAAATACATTCTTTATTGATTCGATTCAATCTCGATGTGACGAATTTTAAAAATTTGGAGAACAGTATTGACTCGAGTAATATGATAAAATTTTTTATCGAAATTCAAAGAGTAAGTTTTGTATTGACTCGATTAATTTCGATATGACGAAATTTTTTTCATCAGAATTTAGAGAAGAGTTTCGTAAAAGTTTCATAATAAGTTATTCAAAGATAAGATCGAATCGAATTTTAATATTTAGTTTCTTTTGGTATTATCGTTATTGTTACAAAAGAATTATTATTACGTGTTATCGTAAAAATAATCCATTTCATAATCCATTTAAAAACGAAAATTAATATCTCGAAATTTTTTTTCTCCTCTCTTTATTTCTTTTGAAAAAGATAATCCAGAGTAGCATGTGCACGTGCTTCGTCTTGGTGGATTTTACTACGTAACCTCTCTGGAACATAGAGCTTTGTACCGAGCTTATATACAGAGTGTACAGAGGCAGAAGTACGAGAGAATATAATTTAATTCTTTATTTGCTTTCCAGGTACTTAATCATCTCCTACTAATGCGATTCAGAATCGTAGCTTGATGTTTAAAATTCATAAAAATCTTCTAATGAGCTAATATTAGAAGTTTCTTTGATATACAGATTTTCTTACGCATTACGTTTAACGTTCTTTTATATTTAATATCAGTTTTTTTTAAAAAGATTTATCCATTTACAACGATTCACGCGTATTAAAATTTCATTTTTTACTTCTCATGTTTTCCCTTCGTATTTATTTATTTATTTATTATCGTATTTTATTATTTTTTTTCTTTTTTGCAAGTAAAAATTGAACTTTAATTTTAATATCCATATATTCATTTTAACAGAATATACTCACAACATACGCTAACTTTCATTTACGACCATTTACGTGCATTAATACATTGTATATTTTTCTTCATTCCAAATCTGTATTCTTTTTATCAACAGGATAAATATTTTGCTTTTAACGCTAATTTGAAGATAGACAATCTTTAAAATCAAATACCTTTTACTCATTCGTCACAAATAATTTTCTTTACCGAATGTTTATTTGATTACCAAAACCGATATTTTAACACAATGTACGCGAAACATTTTTGAAAACCGATTCTAGTAGTCAAAAAACAAAAGTATACTTATAAATCGAAGCTCATTCATTAAACAATTCAAATTAACAGAAATAATATCTAATATATTAATACCAACAACTCCGTTATCATACAATATTTATCTATTTCTTTCCTCTCAATTATCTCCACTTGAAAGTGTGCACACAAACATTTGTATACCAAAACTTTTACGGCAGAAGCGCGAACAAAATCGTGACTGTCTCAACGATGATACGAAGAGAAGAGAACAAAAAAAAAAAAACAAAAAGAAAAAAAGAGAATCTTCACGTATCTGTCGCAATAACTCGCTTACGTGAAGTTGACCAAGAGAAGGGTGTATTCGTGGGGCGAATAGCAATTAGTTGCACACTCATGCAACTCGCGAGACATCCGGTGAAGAAGCTACTCGTTCAAGGGTCAGAAACAGAATTAGGGGAGTGGAAAGTGTGAATTATATAGCCTGGCAAGGAAAACGGGGACGCGTAGAATTTCGTAACGATGTTCACCGGGACGATACCTCTGATTAAATTTGTGTGACGTTTTGCCTCCAGGCAAAATATCCATTCTGATCGTGCATCGAATTTGTGAACGGTGTTCGCGTCGAGGCGGATTGAATTTGGATAATGTTTAGAGATACAAATTTGCCAGATTGCCCGTGTGATTTGTCGTCCTGTATGTAAATGAAACTTAATAAAAGGAGGTGTACACGTTGTTGCCACGCATCGAATGCAAGTGGAAATTGGAGTGGCGCTCGTGTCGACTCGATCTGGACATCGTTCGACACCGGCGGAAGTTCCATCTGCGTGTAAATTAAATTTATAAAAGGATGGAGATCGATCGAAGCGATGTTCCTTCCATCGATAAATTATAATATTCGTATTCTTAATCAACGCTTAATCAACGCTTAATCAATATAAATATGTATGGACAAACATAACAATATAAAAAATAAATTCTTCGTAAAGTGGAATTATATTATATTTAAAATACGCATGTCATTCCAACAATGTCGTTTAGTCACCGTCAACCAATAATTTTACACCAATAATTCAATCAAACTTGAGAAAATCGAACCGTCCATCCTTTCCACGCAACTCGATACACGTTTCTCCAAGAAACTCGATCTTTATTACACGAAAGAGAAATATGGAATATGGCTTTCAATATCATCCAGGGACCCATGCCCCCTCTCCCCTTCTGGCCCTTCTCCTCCAAACTTTCTCTCGTCGAAATTATAGATCTCCAAGTCCGTCGCATCCTCCCTTTGAAACTTCCCGGGGCGTAATAAAAAGTTGTCTCTGCGAACTCCGGCTACTGTTTTCAGATTTTTCCCCGCTGCGAGGACGAATGTAAATGCGAGCCGAATTTCACGTTCCACTTAAGCCTGCCTTGTCACTCGTAAAATTCTTACGAGGACGCTTCCCCATCGTCTTTTTCCAACTGCTGATATAAATTGAACGAACGGCAACTTTTTTTTTTTTCCATCCATCCTGATGTTAAAATGTTGATCGGTGATCAAGGATCGCGATCATCTCGTTGGATCGTATTTTTTTTTTTTTTTTTTTTTTTTTTCGTTCAATGGAACTGACAATCTCTAGATTAGACAAGGGAGAAGGGGAGAAAGGTTTGATAAATTGTTACGAGCGAGGATGTTTTAATGAAATTGAAGGGAGACTTGATTATGGACGAATTTGAATCAAGTAAAATTTTGAATATTTCTTTTTTCTTTTTTTTTATGTAGTATATGATGCTTGAAACAAATGGTTCTTGGTTGACTTCTGTTACAAGTATTTCAGATGGAAAAAGTGTAAAATAAATTGTCAAGTATGTATAGATGGTACAAGAAAGATTACGAGGACAAGTTTTAAAAGTTTCGTAAAATTTCAGATATTTTTTTAATCTGTGAAACGGAGGTTTTCCATTGGTTTCAAGTACATAGAGAGATTTCAGTTAGTTAAATTATATTTAAAAACACTTACAATTGATACGTATAAAAAAAAATTGTAAATTTGAAGATATGCAACGAAATATCCAAAATAATTGTATATATTCATAGTAACACTGAATATATACAAATTAAAATTCTTATACTTGTATTTCTTAAAAGAAAGCCTACAATATATTCGCATTAAATGCATTGATTTAATCAATCTAATCTTTTCAATTTATCGAAATAACAATCGAAATATTAAGAATTTCCATATCAGAAATATTTTTTATTTGATAAAATAAAACAATTAAAAATAATTAAACAAGTATAGTAAAATTAGAAGCTATTAAGCCATCGAAAAATAAATGCACGAGATTCAATTTACATACACAAAAAAAAAAAAAAAACTTTTCAACGAATCACACGAGACAGAAATCCTTTAAAATGAAGCATCTATTTAAACCAGATATTCGAATATTCGTAAGATTTGGTAAACGTGTAGTCGCGCATTTGCCATACTTGGACCGTGTGTCATATAAATGGAACACACTTTTCAATCTCTATCCTTTTCATATCTCGCGTGCGAAAAGACCGAAGGGAGCTCGTGTCAGGAGCAGCGGATATTTCATCTTTGTGGCGCGCGTAAACGGATTGCATGTATATTTCGCGGATTCCTTCTTCCAACACGAATCTGTCGTTAAATACCAATAACTTTTCAAACACCTTTCGAGAGATATGGCTATCATCGCGCGAGATTGTCGTCCTTTCGAAGATTACATCGTCGAAGATCAGAGATGTAGAAGTGGAAATAGTAAAAAATGAAATATTTAAAAATTAAAATTTATAATTTCTTATAAGAGTTGAAGTTACACGAAATAATAACAATGAAATATATCTAAGAATATTTCTTGATTACACAATCGTGGCAAAACGCACGTGTCAAACGTATACGATAGAAGAAGAATTTCGTCATCGACAGTTTTTCCATCGAAGGATCTCGGTTTAAAGACAAAACAAACTCCCTACACGGATAAAAACATAACCGAAAGAACGGACGAGGGATTTACGCGGAAAAACTCGGAAAACTCGATACACAGAACATAAATTCGCATTATGGGTGGGTCTTAGGTTAGCTCGTCGTAGGAAAGAGCGCATTGCGGCGTCGAAGGGGGCCAGAAGGAGTTGGTAGATCGAATACGGTTGGAAATATCGGATGTCCGAGTTTGATCGCGACGAACGTCGTTGGTATCAGCGTCACAGACACATTCTTTCAACGTGAAGGGGAGGGGATGAAAGGAACAAGAAAGGATAGGAGGAAAAACGTGGGACGATGGCCAGTGCATTCACATCACGTGCCATCCACTCCATCCCTTTCTATAGATAATCCTGGACTCTAACCTGTTTGCCCGTCTTTTTCGCCTGCGTATATACCCGCAATAAGATTCTCGAGTGAATCAAGCAGAGTTTTCCACGTTCTCTCCCTCTTCCATTCGATCTTTTATCCGTTTCCTTCGAATTTCTCTTTATTCTTCTCTTACGTCGAGTTTATTTCTTCGCTATTCTCCACCCTATGTTTGCTACTCCCTCCAACTGTATCTCCTAGTTGTACACCGATGTTCAAAAGTTGAGGAGATAATCGATATTTCTTTGATCTTTTCCAATCTCAAATTGTCAAATATCCCCTATCATTTAAAGGGAAATAAATTGTATTAATTTTACGCAATATGAAAAAAATAAAAATAAAAGTATAATCAACAAATATAGTCAATCTTTATACTACACAATAATTTTTCTTCGAGGATTAATAAATTGGATATTCATATATATGTATAAACCTGTTGAATAAATATAAATGAAATTCTCTAATAGAATATGATTTCCAATTCAAGTTACGATCAAATGTCCCCATACTTTTGAACAGGGGTGTATTCGAGCTCTGAGAATCGAACTCCTCCCCCCTTCCCCTATACTATATCTAACGCAGCGCTGTTAAGGTCTATTCCTCTGTTTCTCCATTTCGAGCGATTCGCTGAATCGGCGAAGCGAGCCGAAGGATGCCATCGTGCCAGCCATTGCGGCGCAAAGTGTCGCCTCTTGTTTCTGTGTGCGGGGGACAATTACAATGGCGCAGGAAGCTCTCGAGAAGGAACGTCGACACCGTCCTCGGCTACTTATCTTTTGTTCTTATTTGGAACGCAGAGCAGAGGGCCGTGTCTAGGCGAATCGTAATGGGGAAACGCGCGAGGCGCTCCACGAAGAAAGGGAGGGAGGGATAGAAGAATACTTTGGAACGGGGGTGAATTCAATTGGAAGCTTGTAATAACGGTAATAACTTCTTCATCCTCGAGATTAGGAATTGGACGACGTTATTGGGGAAAGAAAAGTTGGATCTCGATTGGATCGGTTTCGATTGTAAAATGTGGTCAGTAAATGGTCGAGGATTATTTGAATATTGGATAATGGGTGTATAATAAATAAATAGATTTTTATTGTATCATAAATTTGATTTTTGACGATGTCGCGTTATTTCTTTTTGATCGAATTTACAATTTTCCTATTACGTTAAAATTATTCGATTTGCAGTGTCTAAGTATATTTGTTTTATATGTATAAATAATTGTAATTAAAACGATGCTAAAAATAAGTACTTACATTTCCATCTATTATAATTAAATAAATTACAATTATTAATTTCATCAAAGAAATTTTCAGCGTTAAAGTATAAAGTATATTATTTACTTCTTATAAATTTGTACTTATTTTAACTCTCATATTACTTGAAATCTTCCTTCCAAGAAATTCTCTACTGAACGATTTAAGACAGTAATTATCACTTTATCGATCCAAATTTCGAACGTAACCCGAACGTAAGAACGACCGGCAAACTTCGAAGCCCCAGTCCCAAAGTTATTGTTGTCAAATTCAACGTTGACGCCGCTTTAATAACATTAAGATCATTAAAGTTGGGCCGCGCAGCGCCAGAGTTGGTAACGAGTGCTAATGAGTCCGCGGATAAACATCGAAATTACTTCGGATCGAAACTGCGCCAGAAGTCGATCGGATGTCGTTACCCTCCCCGCGTCCAAAGTTGCCGGAAGTTGCCACCGCCCCTCCCTAATCCAACGTTGAAAATCTACCGGGGGGAGGAGCAACTATTACCATTATCCGCTTATTTTCACTTCTCTTAACCGAGTTTTCTCTCGTCTCGTCCCCTCCCTTTACTCGTTGCTTCCACAATTTCGATTCAAGAGTCAAGGAAGCAGCAAAGGGATAGCGATTTTCCGATTCGATCGTCGGCTCTAAAAGAGAAATTTCAACTTCCGCCCCGTGATCCCGCGCATTCCATCGATTTCCTGCCGACTCTCCACCAAGAATTCACTTGGATGACTCGCGGAGAGAGGATTACGCCTCGGTCTTTATTGACCGATACGCGGCCGAACGAAAAAGTTTGCATTCATCGCGCAGAAACCGTCCCGAATTAAACATTCCAATTGTTACCCTTTGATTGAGTAAATATGTTTTTCATACGAATGTAAAGGAACGAAAAAAAAATTTTCAATCGTTTCTCTATTCTATATCCATCATTCGAATAGATACGCTTTATGTTACGTTCTCGTAACGAACGAGTAAATTTTCTACGTAAAGAAATATAAGTATACTTTGTTCGTAAAGTTTCCACAGATCATCGTTCTTCATCCACTATTTTTACCACTTCTATGCAACGTGCATTCCCACAATCGAAAAAATACATTAGACAAAATTTCCTCAAATCGTTATTTCTTAATCACTACTATTTCCCTATTTATTCACTTCAAAATTATTATTCCCACTACAATATATCTGTATTCCTTTCCAACCGTGATAACACCGAAATAATCCAAACAAAAAAATTTCTCTAAACTACTTTTTCATCCACCGCTATCCATCACCGGCCACGATATAATATCCCCCGACACAACGAGGCGAACGAAAATTACAGGAAAACGGGGAACACGCACGCGAGAACACCGAGCGAAAAAAAAATCAAGATCCAGGGATGGAATTGTAGGAGGAATGATGTAGCTTGTGCGCCCCTCGGCTTTTCGTGGTTTATCATGTGGGAAATATGGTAACGCGTTTATCGCTGGTGGGTGTACGCACTGCAGAGCGCGCGGTTACCGCAGTGGTATAAATCGAGTTAGGGGGCGAGTGCGCGCGCGCGCGCGCGCACGCCTCTACGAACCGCGCGTTTTCATTAACCGTATCTATTTCGTGAGACCGAGGATTAATGCGCTTACACGGCGGCAACGGTATAAACCGTTTCGACGCGGAGTCGCGTGCAACGTTCGAAACGTTTGGAAATATAATCCGGAATCCGGGATAAATAACTGGAACGATTCGTGTATATTATGCGGGGGAGGGGGCGTGGAGGGGCGACAAGTTTGAAATCTCGCTCGGTTCATGCTTGGTCGTGTTATCGATGAAATATTCATGGACGTATCTCGCTTCGATTTTGCCCGAGCTCAAAGGGAGGGAAGATCGAATTCATGCGGAAATTTGTGCGAATATGGATTGACGCGCACGGATAAATTACGGGGTCGTGGCTTCGAGGAGGAGAGATTTTGTGCGCGGTGTGCTCTCTCGAGTTTTTTTTATCTCGTGTGGAGAAATGCTGTTTATTTTGGGAGGGGGAAGAGTTTAGAAAAAGGAATATTTAATCGATCAGTTGGAAAATGATTCGAATATTCTTGGGAATTCGTAAAATTCTTTTGGATTCACGGAGGAGACAGAAATAGAAAGGTAAATAGTATTGAAATTTTTTCTCAAGTTTGATATTTTTTAATCGAGACGGAATACTTTTGTTTGTTGTGTTCGATATATTTAACTCGCTGCTTCGAAATTAAAATCGCGATGCCAAACTTGAGTTGCTTGCTTGCAAAAATAAACTTGAGAATATTGTTGCGAGATTGATTTTTAATCAACGAAAAGAAAACATCAAACATTCGCGCATTGGAGTAAAAAAAAATAAAAAAAACGATCGACAATAGAATATATTTTTTATAAAAATAAACAAACGTAGCTACGTATCGCAATTGCATTGTTATTCCAGATAAAAAGGAAACAATACACACTCTCTCTCTCTAAATCTAAATTAATTTTGTCTCAATTCGTGCCCTGTAAAATATCGACGATAAAATAAAACAAAAAAAAAAAAAAATACAATTCATATTTCGCGTATATTATCTATATACAACTCGTATCGAGATAAAATGAAATAAAAATTTCGAACGAAGAAAAGAAAGATTGCTGAACACGTAAATCTGTCGAAAACGATTCGAATTTACTTCGAATGGGATTTCTAAATTCAATCGTCAGAAATACAATTTCTCGAATTGATCAATCGTTCGACCTTTCATCCTCCTTTCTTCCGCAATTTTGCAAAGTTAAAAAATAAAATAAAACAACGACCGCTTAGTTGTTTGTCTCAATCCCGTGGAAAATTTTTGCTTTGACGGATCGTTTCATCTATTTTTATGCAACTTTTCGCGTATCGCCGTGCCGAAAGGACATAATTGTCCTCTGAAAACGAGGTTAACTAGCTTTTTTTTTCCACTTGCATGTGTTTCGTCCCTCTCTCTTTTTTATTTCTATGCCATCCAAAGTGTTTCTACTTAGAAACTAATTTGCCCACTGGAAAATTGTATATATTTTGCTCGTAAGATGTTGATTCGTATCACTTGCTTGAAATTAGATGAGAACGATTTACGAGTGGAAAAATTTTATCTTTTAAATTCGTTAAAAAAGAATATGCCTTTAAATTATGGAATTTTTTAAATACGTAATATTACGTATCATATTGTTCGAAGAGAAATGCATTTACAATATGTGATCTCATCTATTAAATCGTTTCATTAAACATTGTTCTTTTTACGAATTAAATTTCAAAAATCGATAGAAAATATAACTATTAATAATTTAATTACTTTTAAATTTTTACTGGTATAAATTATTTAAATATACCAGTTTCAAATTGAAGCTAACCCAATATCGAAACCGGAGAATATAAAAATATACCAGAAGAAAGCGTATTCTTTTTTTAAATATAAACTTTTCAAAATAATTTCCACGTGATTCGTGCTACTATGATTCTCAGACTCCCCCAAATCCCAATACTTTAAAATATCAAAATTTCAAAATCGCATACTTAAACGCCCCTCCCCTCTCCTCTCTTCTAATTTCGAATATTACGAATAAAATTAAATAGAAAATTTCTAATCAACGATAAAAGAAATCTTTACTATCCTTATGTGGCTCGAATCCGATATCAAGTAGCTTTGTTATTTTTTTATGGTTTACTCACGAATGATAAATCAGAGGGGAGGAAGTCGAGGCCTCGTCGAACGAGGTAGAAACTTCACCATGGCGTTGTGTCCATTACATCGTTCATGGCCGTTTTATACGCTTTTCCCCTCTCCTTTTCCAGGCTTTGTAAAAGTGATTCTAATAGGGAACGCGAACTTTTCCCACGACGCGTATTCTCGCACGTCTCTCGTTCGACTGCGTACGGGCTCGACGTCTCGTAAACAAAAGCGTATCGTCGAGGCGAATAACAATTTGCCCGATCGAACGTATATCTCTCTAGATATAAATGTATATAAATAGAATTTATAATTCCGGTAATTCTTAATATACAGTTGTGTATTTTATTTTATATATATATATATATTTATTTTATATTATATATTTATTATATATTTATTATTATTTTTTTTAATATTATATTATTATTATTATATATTTATTTTATATATATATATTTTTTATTTTTTATTTTATGTATTTGATTATGTGCTCCTTAAAATTCTTGTGATAAATTTTCTAGGATTTACATCTTTTTTATTGCTAGTTCGAAAATCGAAGATTTTTTTTAAAAATCAAAATTAATACAACGATAAATTTTTATCGTTAATTTATATAATTATTGTATAATTATAATAATATAATAATTTATTGTGTAATTATATTATTTCTCTATTCTAATCAGTTCTTTTGCTTGCTGTTCGCCTAAAAAAATAATTTTTAAATTATTGTAATATTAAAAAAAAGAAAATTACATTTTGAATTTGATCCAAAAGAAAAAAAAATTTACCGTATTTACCATTAGAGAAGAATAATTATTCGATAAAGAAAAAGAGGAGAGATTATATGATTCGGGGTTTTAAACGGGAGAAAAGAGAAATTCGAAGAATAGAGTCGAAAAACGAAACTCCATCACGATGAATGGGGTAAAATAAGTTAACCATCCGATCTGCCAATAGGAGGCTGAGTAATCCGTCTTAGCTGCTCGTTCCAACGGAACCTTCCAGCTGTGCTTTCAACCTCGACTGGCAAATGTATGTACATAGAGATACACAGCCCGCTTTTCTTTTTTTTTTTTTTTTATCTCCAGAATCTTTTCCTGTCGAGAAGTTTCCGAGTCGGCCGCAAGCTGCTGCCAATGGAGCTACGAAGTCGTTTCACCCTCGACTAATATATTTTTACACTTCGAAACTATATCATGTATATATGTTCATTGATTGAAAAATATAAGAATCATCGTTGAATACAATTTTTCTCAATTTTTCTGGAATGTAGGATTTAACGTAGAAAAAAATTAAGGTGAAGTTGAGAGATATTTTATTATTTAATTTATATACTTTGTTCTCCTAGAGGAGGCGATTTTCTCGAAGAGAGTGTACGTTTAATGGTTGGTTACGTGGCTTGATCTGAATTATGAACGTTAGACTACGTACTTTAGCTTGGGTTAAGAAGATAGATGGCGCGTATATTTCATAACGGTAGACACAATGATGGAAGTGCTTTAACACCGTATATTATCCGTACACAACCGAAAACAGTTTAAAAAATGTTTAATATCTATCGAGAAGAAATTCACTCTCGACGATATTCTTAAATACTCGCTATAAAATATACATATTTATCTTTCTTTGTCGCCGATCAAATTCCTCGCACGATAAGAGAAACTTACATTCGCGAAAAAATTCGAAGCTTTCTAATTCTTGCTAATTCAAACACATCCGAATGACCGACACAACAGCTATACTATTACATATCATAAAATATTAAATTAAACTCCCTCTATTACGAAATCTCATCGTCGAAACAAATTCAAATATTCCACATCGTAAAAAAGAAAAAGAAAAAAAAAATTCCACCAATTTTCATATCCCCTAATTTGTCTAAATTCTAATGACCAACACTGCATCGCGATATCGAATTAAATCTTTCCTATTACGCAGAATCGAAACTCGATCTAAAACCCATCCCCGTATAACCAAACATCTCACCTCATCGGCGTCATCTTCGCCTTTCACCGCCCCCGCAGTTTAGTCGAACGCATCCTGTTCCAAACTACCCCTTGGGCATTATCACGAGGCAACGCCACGAACGACCGATGATAAGGCGTCCAGACGCAATAACCAACCCCTACTCGTTCCTCCCCCATCCTCCCTCCAAACGCGAACTTCCGGCCGCGGATGACCTGGTCGAGGCAAGTTTAACGACAGTAATTGCACAGCTCGAGCAAATTGTAAACTCGAGGCGGCGCTAGTTCTCGACGAGGATTTTCGATCGAAATGTATGCAAACCATCGCCACGAGGACCACCGCCGACCAACTCCCCTTTTGCTTTCCAATCCCTTATTCTCGACCTATTCTCTCCTCGTGTCATCGCGGTAACAGCAGTTACCCCCTCCCCCAGCGTGTTATATTGAATTTCAAACAGGACTCGATGCGGTAAATAAAGTCTCTCCAACATCCCTCCAACATCCCTCGATGCGAAATCGTAAAATTTCGTGGAAAATTGTTTTGGCCGCGGTATCAGTAGCTTTGTTTTTAAAGGAGAGAATGGAAAAAATGTTCACAAGACGAAACGTGGAAGTATTTCTTGGTTTCCTCGGAAGAAGCTTGTGTAGCTTTCTTTGTTTAGTCTTGAATTGGTTTTAATTAAAGAGCCGAGAGAGAGAGAGAGAGAGAGATAGGTCTACTGGAGATGTTGATTTTTGAACGATTTGTCAAAGAAACGAAAAGAAAGAAAAAACTGATGCGTAAATATCGAAGATTCGAAAAGCGAGGAAACGAGGAGAACGAAGAAAGGTAGATGGGATTATACGCGAGTCGATTCGAGTCGGAAAAATTCTTGTGAAAATAGGATTTAAAGTGTGTCTCTCTCGCTTCGTTAATAATCGCAACAAAGCGGATGATATTTAATCAAGATGTTTGGCATTCGCCTCATTTGATAAACAAATTGAAATAAAGGGGGGAAAAATGAGAATTATCGTCGATACAAGATCGGGAATATTGAATGTAAACGAAGCATAAATCATATTAATTTTATTCGTGTATAATTTCCTGTGCATCGTTACACAATATACGCCCCAAAGAGTTGTAAAACGCTACAAGGCGTTTAAATGTGTTTCCCGTCCAGGGATAAAACATCCAGCTTCTACATTCCGCGTTCACATCGGTAAATTTCAAATTTTCAAGCATAATTTCACGCTCGTTGTCCGAGAGAATTGTTTCCTCATCAATACGACGCATAATTATTAAGAATAATAAAGCGCAAATAATTGCTTTTAATGGCTTGCAACTTTCGCATCTAATGAATTAATACGTATTTGATATTCGCGCGCAATCTATAAAGATTGATATAAGATCGATACTTAATCGATAATTGTTTCAGCATAACGCATAACCGTACATAGAACATATCTTATCTAATGTCAAATTGAAATTCGTTACGTCGATTAATTTATCTTTTGCACAATCTTATTTTCGCTTCGTTTGCGCCATTAAAGTATAAATTAATCGTTTCTTCGGTTAATAAGAATAAGAAGAGACGAAAGAAGAATTTCTATGAATAAAATTTTTTACCGATAAAATTTCTGGTTCAAAGATGGATCGATGCATATTTTTCAGGATAAAACTGATAGTAACATTGCGCGCATTTTAATTAGGAAGGGAAAAATGTTCGAATCGTGGAAAATGATTGAACCAGTTGCGGCGATTTAACGAAGCTCGCAAGTCCACCTTTATATTTTTTAATTAAATCCAGGGCTCAAAAGCGGATCTTGCAATCGCTTTCTATATATTCGAGTTAATCGGCACGGGAGAAAATTTGATCTAAAATTCGCGTGAAATTTATATGTAATATAATATTCGTATTATATCCCCTGTTATAATATAAAATAAATCGGTTCTATCTTAAAGCAATCAACTGTCTCTTAATGATGCTCATAGCAATTTTTATACGTTTAGATGGATTCCATAATCAATATGGAAATATGACAAGCTTATTGTAATGATATAATTTTATAAAATTATAGAATTTATATTGAATATCTATTTTGGAAATTTATTCAAATTTGATGATAACTCATCAAGAATTAAATTATTGTGATGAATATTTCTTCTTTTAATCTTTTACTTAGTTAAAATACTTACTTAGATTCTTAACTTAAATTCTTTTTTATATAAACTCTTCGTTACCGAAGCCCTTCTAACAGATAGAATTATTTACTGAAATTATGAATTAAAAAAATGAAAAAAACAATCTCTCCACTGTTAAAACGACAAATATCAAATAATCAAAAATTCGAGAACGCATTAAGAAACAAATTTCAGTACCATAAATTACCCAAGAAGTAAAAAACGTTGCCTTAATAAGTTTGCTGTTAATAGCTCTTTAATTAATCAAACGCGAGCATGAAACAGTCGCGTCCACGTGGCCACGTGGAATATCCTCTGAAAATTCACGC
This sequence comes from Apis laboriosa, assembly GCF_014066325.1. Classification (NCBI taxonomy): domain Eukaryota; kingdom Metazoa; phylum Arthropoda; class Insecta; order Hymenoptera; family Apidae; genus Apis; species Apis laboriosa. The sequence goes on from NW_025224135.1 coordinate 7,900,370, forward strand.
CCACGAAACACAGCCGCAAAAAAGAGGATCGAGGAACGGGGCACCGCGCATTACTACTTCGCTTCTTCCTCCGTGTTCCGTTTCCTGTGGGCGCAGATTTACGCGTGGCGGAACAACATGCGCAAGTTTTCGAGTTTGGTTTACTCTTGTCACAAAGCCGACCTCACCGGTATCGCAGGATAAATAATTCGCGAGAATTATAAAAGATTAAGGTTTTCAGACGCGATCCGTTAGAACGATAAACACCGGGCGACGTACGCGTTCAAAATAAGAAAAGAAGAGGAAAAAAAAAAAGAAAAAAAAGTTTGTGTACGCGTGTCCACATATTTCACGAAAATGTGACGAGAAGTCTTAGCTTAGTCGTTATCTCGCGCGAGATTCCCTTCCTTTTGTGCCCGAACTTTAGACGAGTTTTAATATCGCGACTCGTGGGAAAGGCTAGCCTTTTTTTTTTTTTCTTTTGCTTTCACACTCGGCATTACGACTCTTTTCGCGTGACGCTACAGGAAAAATTACTCCTCCATTTCGTCTTATCGCGAGAGGATGCTTTGCTGGAGCTGTTAAGTCTTCGCGAAGCTGCACGACGATTATATTCTTTATAATTCGCTGTATTTTCTACGACGATTTTCAGAGGAAATTAATTCCGATGCGAGGGAAACTTTCGTTAAGGGTGATTTGAAATTAGTGAAAAATTTTTATTTATTTAGGAGCTGATCGATTAGAATGATAAGTATAGTGGATATTATAAATATTTAATATCAAATATTATTTGTACAAATGTTAAATGTTGAACGTAATGATATCTGTTAAAAAGTTTGGAAAAGATCGCAATCTCAATGTTACTTGATCTTGCTATTAAAATCTCGCCGTTCGAAATTTCTAATGAAAATTATCGAAGCATGTCGAAGCGATCTTAAAACACACCGCTGATGACGTATTCAGTGAAAGATTTCCGATTTCGTCGCTAAAACCATGTTACTGAATGCATTAAGTAATGAAAATGTACTTGGAAGTTATAAATCGCAAGCAATCCAATGATCACGTATATTTATAATCAGACACGTAGCCAAAGCAATATATCGTACGCTAGTAGTCACGATAAATCTTAATCGGACTCGAAATCAATTTTTAAATTAAATTCGGTGTAAATATGTATTTTATATTCACGTAATTTTAATAATAAAAGCCAAAAATCCCCAGCAGCTTGAAATTTGTATTTTTATAAATTCTTACGGATTACAAAAATGCATAAATATTATGCGACGAAGGAAACATTTTTATAAAGAATTGGTCGACTTTTTAAAATTCTAAAGTTGAAGATACGTGACAATTAAAAAAAAAAAAAATTACCAATCTCATTACGATTTTAAACAAATTGAAAACTAAATCGAAAATTCCACGAATAACGTCTATGAAAAAACTGTCTATGAAAAAAGTCAATCTAACACAGATTGAAATTCATACACCAATTCAAATAAAAATTCGCGATCACTCGAAGCGAGACAAATTCAATTCAAGGTTGTCGCACGGTGGCTGGCCATCGAGCAACAAAAAAAGTCACAACTTTCGAAGCCGTGCCCCTCTTAAAATTCAACGGAGAGGAAACGATCGAAAAGGGAGGCGTAGGTCGATCGAATACCGACGATACTTTGACCCACGGCGGATCTCGGTAATTCGCGTTTCTCGCGTCTTTCCACGGGGGTTTCTCGAATCGAACGCTGCTCTCGCGCCGTTCTCGAGAAGGTGGAGAGGAGAGGAGAGAGGAAAAGGGCGAAAACGTGAAAACGAAAACGGGCTCGTGCGATTCGAGGCACGTATCGCGGTGTACGTAGGTATAGAGAAAGGGTCGCGTCGAAACGAGGTCGTGAAACGCTTTTTTACCCCTCCTTTCGCGCGACACGAGGCGGCGTCACGTGCCGTGTCACATCCGGTCCCCGGTCAAATCGCAATGGGGCACGGTCGACCGATGATGAAAGAAGAAAGCCTCGAAAGCGGAACTCGCGAGCAACGCGAGCAATATTTTTCCAGCGAGTCGTGTAAATGTGTTCGTTTGCGTTTTGATTTCAGCTGGAGGAAGGAAATTATTCGCGGATGCGATGTTTAAAGTTTAAAGCGTATGTAACGTTTGTTTAGAGCGGATGGATATTATTTATAACGATGTGACGTTCAAAGTTGTTCACAATACGCACAATTGCGTTTTAATTTCGGATCGAATGGAAAATTATTCGCGTGGTTTTCGATGGTGTGGATCAAGTTACGTATGTAACGTTTGTATTTTAATTTTAAATACCGGATGGAAATTAATTGTGATTTTGAAGTTGCATAGATTTGTTTGATCATTCTATCATTGTGTTTCACCTGTTTTTCTTTTTACGTTAATTGAAAAGTTGTACGTGTTGGATTTTATCTATTTCCTTTTTTCTCTCCTTTATAAGGATCTCGCATAAATTGGAGGGAAAGAAGAATCCTCGTATTAGCCGCCCTCGTTGACTGATACGGTTTTAGTGGCAATTTCGCGCGACGAGCGATCCTCGATACTGAAATTTATAGTTCTGGACGAACTCGTTCGGTGATCCGAACGAATTCAGGATTTACGATCGGTCTCGAAGGAAATGTGTTTGCTCTTGAGGGAACCACGAAAAGAGAGTGCAAACTTTCGTTTCAATTTGGTATAAAATAATTTTATGTATATAATATATAGTGAATCTGTATGTGAATCTATACTTTTATGACAAAACATATAGATAAAATGATATATCAAGTGTGGTATATCGATATATTTATTGTTAACATTAAAGTTGAAAATTGAAAACTTTTGAAAATGAACCGATGATACGCATTTTCGATAACTGTTATCATCCGTGGACAAAAATAGTTCCATTCTTTCTGCGTTCTTTCTGCGGTTAAATTTGTTGTCCATCTTCGTATTAATCATTGGAATGCTGATCCTACAACACCGAGATATGCACACAATATAATCATAAATTTTCGTAACTGAGATACTGGATGGAAACTGGGGCTCGAATAATCGAACAAACTACTGTAACTCTGATTTATCGCTCTAACTTGGCTTTCATTCTATCCCAATAATTAATCTCCTATTCCTCTTTGTACTCCTTGTACGTTGCTGACTACTTAATGTCGTTCGTGTTTTTTTCAGCTTGTTGAACAAAATTAAACGAAACTCCGATCTTTCATCGATCATTCTTTTTTATCTTCGATTTATAAAAGATTATAAATCAACGTTTTTATTAGCAAATTAGTTTATCAACATCTCTTGAAATCAATTACAATTGTGTTATAAATCTTTTTTTTATATTAAAAATTGTCTATCGGTTTTAAATCAGAGTTTAAAATCGATTTATTATTATTTCATTTCAATCAGAAGAAAGAAATTTCATTCCTTGAAAAGTAGCCTTTACCCCCGCAACACCAAGAATTCGAATAAATACTCGTGTTTTGGGTGGAAAATATTCCACGCGCTCGAAATTCGCGCCAAGAAGGCAGTGATGGCGCCACATAAATCGCGATCAAAAATATCTCCTTTTGTAGGAGAATTCTTCAATGTGATTTATCTTGGGAAGATGTTGTAAAGAAGCTCGTTTCTATTCTTCCTCTATTTTTACACTTTCTTGAATTTATGCGACAGCAAAGATTTAGATGTAGTTTTATGTAGCGAAATTTGTAGCGATATTTTGTTCCAAGTAAGAGAAGTATGTAATGAAGTCCAATTGTGATAGCAAAACGTGATAAAATTCTTATTGTTTTTTTTTTTGCAATATTCCTTGCATTATTGAAATAAAAATTTAATATTCTTTCAGATTTTTTTTTAACTCCAGTTTCATTAGAATCAATTTCTTAACTAAAAAGAGTAAATTTGTACCATAAATTTGAAATGAGAAAGTGTCAGCAATCACATAATACGTGAACGTAATAAGAACTTTGATAATATTTCTTACATTCACCATTGAAAAGCTTCCCAATAGATTCCAATCTCAATGGCCATTGATTCCAACATGTGGATAATGAATCCTGATTTTCAACCTAGCATTCTACCGTCAAACTAGATCAGATAAAATTGCTTTATCGAGAAGTCTATTGTTAAAGTATTGATAAAATCACTAATAAATTGAATATTGTATCAACATTCTTCTTAATAATGGACTTATTAATAAGTACGACATATTTTCGGATACTAAAATTAAAAAAAAATAAAAATCCTATTAATTTCATTCACTTTACGACAGTTATTGTTGTGCTATTTATTAGAATGGGAAATGAAATTGAAACGGAAAATCATTCTCTTCCAATGAGGATTCTTTTAACGATGTAACAAATATTTCAGACAAAAGTTTGATCTCTGAAAATAATCCATTTCTGGCTCGTCATTAGCGAGTATCAACTCGAGAAACGACGAGGAAAATAAAATTGTGAACGCGACATTAACTTGCCAGCTTCCTCTAACGAGATCGTCCTTCATTTTGCTCGTTGCTCGAGTTTCTTTCAATCGTTTCAAGAAGAGGAAACAATACACTGAAACGAGCGAGGGCGATCGTTCTTAACCGAGGAAAAATATTTAAGAACTTTTTCAATCGTAATCTTTTTATTATTTGCTACGTCGACAATAACAACAAATCAAATAAAATGAAAAAAAAAATAGAAAAAGATAAAAAAACAACAAATGAAACGAAATAAAACGCGAAAAACAGAATTTAATTGGAGGAGAATCGTTATGTTTGAAAGCGAAGCATGACTCGCTTCGATTAATGAATATTAATCAGAACAGAAGAGTCTATACGTCCATGATTCCAACCATGTCGTGGAATGTCGATAAAAAAATTTTACATATCGTGAATATTGAAATCGGTAAATACTTTCTCACGACAAGATTTAAAAATAAAAAAATTTCATGAATTTTTGTAATTGATATGTTCTTTACATATTCATCTTCTCGTATGTAATACTTGTTACGTTATATTATGAAAATCGTATCTTTCCTTTTCATAAAATAATAATTCCTAGTATGATCATCATGATCAAATAAATCTAATAAAAATATAATAAAAACAAAATTATCAATTACAATCGCACGCAAATGAAATAAAACTGAAAATAGACAATTCAAAGAATTGAACTTTTTTTTTTTTATCAAAGCATATTCAAAATTCGCAACAATGAAATACGATTATTTAAAAATTAAATTAAAAAGAAAAAAAATATGATATTTTTGTTGAGCTATATTTATTAATGGAATATCGTTTGGCGGAAAAATATTTCTATACCCAAAAGGGGTGAAAAGCTCGGGCTAGGGTAATGGTAATCCGAGTTTAACGAGAGAAACGATATTTAATCGACTAACGTTCAGTGACACTCGCTTCGATGGCCGGAGAGTTTATACTTTCCCTTTTTGCGCGAGTTTAGCAAGCTTCTCGATTATATAGCCGACGTTACTGCGATCGTAAAAAAAAAGGTATATATCGGCTATTACTTCGAAGCCTTTACAAATTTGTGGCTCGTGGAAAGAGCGATCGAGAAATGGTTAATACTTGTCGATGATAACGATCGTGAAATTAAAAACCGTTCCTCGGCTTAAAGCTTAATTGGCCAACTTTGATCAATATATTTTCACCGTAATGGATATTTATAATTTATTTTCATGCTTATAAATTTCTCCTTACGACTATTTGCAAACTATTATCAAAGGATATTATATTTTTAGGAGTAGATAGAAACACGGACAAGTTATGTAAATTGATTGAAATGAAATCGATAGGGAAAATCATTACTTAAGGCCATTAATTATTAAGGCTATTATACGGTTAAATTTTTTTCGTAAATCGATCGATTGGATCATCGAAGCGATAATAAATTTTCCACTTATAAGAAAACCGTTCTACTCGTTTACTCTATATATCCGTTTTAATAACGAGAACTGTATCCGTTTTATCAGAACTAGGGAGAATCTCTCGTTTCGAAGATGCAATATGAGATGAAAGTTCAAGTTTATGAAAGAAGTAAAGCAGAAACTGGGAGTAAACGATTCCCGGGAAGCTAATTGCTCGAAGTTTATTAAGAATTAGAAGCCAAGATATTCTGCATCGTTATCAAAGTTTCATCATTTTGAGAAGATATATTAAAAATTTAATAATAAAATATCCCATCTACACTTTTATTACCGCGTAATAAATTTGAATAACTTTATTCAATATCTCTCATTTCGTGATAGTTTTGCAAGATTTACGAATCCGAAATACCGTTTAATTTAATCAAGCAGTTCAATAAAACCGTTTCTTTTCGTCAAATAGAATCGCGTTCGTTAGGTTCAATTGGTGGAAAAAGAATAAACAAAAGATAAGCAAAAGAACGAAAACCAGTTTTCGCGAAAGAATCGACGATCTCGACGTGCTTTAGGAACAAAGTTTTTCCATTTGGACTTATAATCTTGCCTTAATTCGCGTACCAAGAGCCAAGATCAACTTGGAAGAGCTATAACTCTAAATTCTAATCTTTCCTACTCGTCATAGTAGCGAGCATTATAGTTTAAGAGGGTTGAGGAATTTGCTTTGAAACTACGTAGTCTTTTCGCGTAAATCGCTTTTTTGACGATCGATTTCTTAAGTGGTGGGTATGATGCGTTTCAGCAAGAATGAATATTCTCAAAATTAAACGGAATTGAAATTTTATAATGTAATTTTTAAAGAGAGAAAGGGAGAAAGAGAGAGGGGGGGGAGATGAAATGGAGAGAGCAAGAAAGATTTTGTTTTTCAAAATTTCATGAAAAATCTGATATTTAATATTTTAAGAATTTTTAACAGTGTACGTGAACTGTTTCTGCAAATAATCATGGTATTAAATAAACTTCGTCTTACGGATAATGAAAGATTTAATGCTTAATCGTGTGTCGAAATTTGGAATATAAAGCAGGAAGGGATGGAATATGAATAATGCAGGGGATGTTATCGGCACAGGTATGATGAATGAAGGTATTGTTCGAACGTGGCAAGAATTTTTCATTCATATTTCAATCAGATTTTAATAAAAAAAATTTTGAAGGAACGTTTCGAGCGATTTGAACGACGGTTTATCATGTGTTAGTATTTTATTCAGGAATTTTTATAGACGCATATGTGAAGATTCCGTTAAAAAGGAAGCTTTGTATAGAAATTTTTGTACGTATAAATTTTTAATATATCGTGTATCGTGTTTTGTATATATGTCAAATCATTATAGAATATCATAATAAATGAATTGAGTGATTTCTATAGATTAATTCACTTATGATAATTTTGTATAATTAAAGATATCACAGAATGATATCAGTTCCTAATTCTCACATTTATATTTATAGCATAATAGGATCATGTTTGTTTAACAGATATTTCTATTTATAAAGAGAAATCTCTCTCTATAAAAATTTTTCTCACTCCATATTCTACTCAATAATAATATAATTTTCGAACAGTCAATATTATTATTCAATTCCAAAAATATCAATTCTTCAAGACAAAAAAAAATCTATCTTGAAATATAATGAAGAAGCCGAAAGTGACACTACATCGAAGAAAAATAGACAATCCATATCGATACAACCGATATCCGATCAACTTCTCAACCAGAGTCGGAATCATGGTTCATTCCAAGCTATCAAATCTCTCGTCAAATCGTCTCTCCTCTTTTTTTTTTTTTTTTTTCATCTCCTTGAACCAAGATTCTGTTTTCCACTTGATTCTCCACTACCCTTCGCTCTATTTATTCAAAGACCGTGCACAGGTTCGTCGAAAGGTTCGAACATTTTTCTATTTTTCGCGCACCCCAAGTCGGTCTTCCGCTAAAAAAAAAAAAGTGTACGCCTTTTGCATCATCGTGGTACAAATAAACTCGTCCACCTATTATGCGAGTGCATGGATGAGAAAATATTGCGAAGTTCTACCCTTGTGGAAAACCACAGGGGAAAATGCAACCTTGTCGAGAATTTTAGGGATTCTAGGGAGAAAAGAGGTTAAGTGAATTTTAGTTAACGATGATGTTGAATTTTTTCTTTTTTTTTTTTTTTTTTTTTTTTGCAATTGTCAGAAAGTGTAACTCGGTGATTTCAATTCGGTAAGCAGATTCATTCTAAACTTTTCTTTAACTTTTGTTTTCCTCTTCATGATTGATGAATCGAATCGATATTTTAGTGAACAAAAGTGAAATACAAATTGTAATTTTGAGAAATTTATGTACGATTGAAAGTGGTAAGGGTTCATGGAAAATCGAAGCGATACGGGGGTAAATGTGGCTGATGGAATTTCAAAGAGATATTTCAAAAGCTTCGAATATTTAACCAATAATAAAAATTAAACAATTAAAAATCCGACGATTTTCCAATTTTTTACAAAATTTATGATATTTTCCAAACAATTTTTATCGTTCACACGTGTTCAATATTTACGAATTTTCTCGATCATAAATAACTGGCAATTTTCACGACTTTCAAAACGATTTTCAAAAATCGAAATATCGTGTGTGTTATTTCACTCTCGTACAATCGGCATTCCATAAATTGAAAATTGTAGACGAGAATACAAGTGCATATTTTTGAAATAAATATACGTGCACGTACTTTTCCATGTAACATACACAAATATTTTTATCGATCACGAACTATTGAAACGTGCCTTCAATTTCAATCTTGAAATTGTGCGAAATCTCTCTATTATTCGATACTTTCACAATTGTAATCGTAAACAATTAAGAAATTAGAACGCGCTTCAATAATTCTTCTACGCAACAAAGAATAAAATTGTCAGGTTTCAATAATTTCGTGTAATTATAAATCTCAGCTTTTCCTAGAAATTTATGTCGCGGAGAATAATCGTCTAATAATTGCGGTGCTTTCGAGTAATCGCTTTTTCTTTTCTGAATATCATAATTATATCAAATCACGAATCATGGAACGAGAAATTTTCACAGAAAGAATTTAAAATAAAAATATGAAATATTGGAATAAAATATTGCGTTTCGATTTAAAAATATCGAATAATAATTGAATATTTAAAATAGTAAAAAATTAAATAAAAAAAATATTGGATATGAATACGAATAGGAAAAGATAGATTTTTTTTTTTTTATCGTATTAAAATAATCTTATTCTGACGTCATGGAGCACAGTGAAAATGGATTTACATGCGGAGTCATGCTCGTTTGATTATTCATTGCAAACCAGAGTCAACATAAACTATGCGATATACCCTGAACGAAAAAAAAAAAAAAAAAAAGTCACATAATTCTCAAAAATTCACATCGTTCGCTGCATTTTACGAACTGTGGAATAAAAATCGAAATGGATCATAAAATATTAACGTTTTGCGTCAATAGATAACCCGTGGATGGAACTATTTTCGTTTTGAAGAAACAATGGCGTTTTATGCTATTTTCTATCGTGGTCTAGTCGATGAAAATATATTTCAATAATTGAACTTGACATAAGATTTTGATAAAAATTGAAAATAATCGATTAATAATCGATATAATAATAATAATAAAGAAATTTCATGGTTAAAATTAATTTTTCTTAGATATATATATAGATAATAAATATCAATTGTTTAACGACAGTTGCCGAAAATAATGAGATGGAAAATAGAAGCACGTTGAAAGTATATATGGAACGTATAAAAAAAAGAAAAAAGAAAAAAGAAAAAAGAAAAAAGAAAAAAGAAAAAAAAAATTTTTTTTTCCCCGTATCTTTTTTTCCTTTCTTTCTTTTTTGAGAAGAAACGCGGTATTCTGACGAGAATAAACAAGCAGCGCGAGTACATGTTCAAAGTGTCCAGCAAATATTTGCATTAAGATTCCGGAATCACACAGCATCGCGTTAACGAATGACACAGAAGCGGTGGAAAGCATAAAGCCCCCTCGGTGAATAGAATGGCTGTAAATAATGAGAATAATTGAACTTACCTAGCTCGTGAAATGTTAATCGACTTGAAATATCGTGTCGGCCATTGCAGGGAATATTACGTGCACGAGAGATGAATGATTAATAAACGAAACGAATAATTTTCGACTCGACAACGTGAATTATTATAATATTAAAAATATGAATTTTTTATTATCGTTGTAAAATTTTTTTTAATCTTTGCTCGATATTAAACTTTGGATTATTCTTTCGTTTAAAATAGTAATTAATTTACGATAAAATATGATTACTTTTTAGATGATGCAAGCATAAAAAAAAAATTTGAGAAAGAAGCCAATATGACTTCGGACAATGAAAATTAATTAGAATTATAAAAAGTTGAAATATTTAATTTTTTTAATTCTTTTACTCGAATTTCTCTGCTAAATATTTCGAAACTTCAAATAATTGTTCGATTAAGAAATATTTCGAATGTACGTAAAAATAATCAACGAGATCAACGAGAGAACGCTCGAGACACGTATCGAAAACAGAGGCTTCGAATGGAATGAGTCAGAAAGCCAAGTATACGTACATCGAACTTTGTTTTATTTATATTTCATCAACAAGATCATTGTGCGTCAAACGCGTCTACATGCGCGACTTTTACAACAATCGAATAAATACTTTAGGAACAACATTTGTATAATATACTCGCAATATAATACTGATAGCAACATGTATGTATGTTTGTATCGTGTGTTGATCGAATCGAATCGATCGATGTGTATCGTTGACGAGGAAGAGATATAAAATGAGTTATAAATTTGATAGGTAATCGACGTTAATCCAGCTGATTTAATAACTGTAATAATTTTGAGTTTATTTATAATCAATAGATTTTTAAAATTCGAATAATAATAATAATAATTCTTATTAAAAGAATCATTTCCAATTCCAGCAAAATGATATATTAAAATAAATTTCGTGAGACACACACAGAGATAAGCAAATAAGCGACTAAAAATTTCAAAGATACGGATACACGTGGATACGTAATTCCCATGTCTCGTAACGGAGGATTAACTCGAAATTTGGACCTCGTATTTTCGAATGAACTGGTCCCTCGAGAATAAAAACTATTGAAGATTACAATGCTCGAGAGCTGTTATACATCGCCAAAGGATAAAAAATGAAATTCCCCAAATTTTATCGTAAAAAAAAAAAAATAAATAAAAAATAAAAAAAATAAAAAACTATTATAGAAAAGATACTCTTTTTCCACGTTTCAAAATTTCAAAATGTCTCTCTCTCTTTCTCTCTCTATCACTTTATTATTTCCTGTCAAAAACTCACGACAAAAAACTCGAATCATATTCCTCTTTTCTTTCTCTTTCTATCGATATAATATGAATATTCTCTTTTCTTCCACATTTCAAAATTTCAATCTAATATCTCTCATATCTTCTGTTAAAAATTCACTACCTCGAATCATTAAAAAATTTTCTCCAATTTAACTCGACTCTCGAACCAAATTTACAACTCACTCTACACCGTCTCTCCCGCACCGTTTCTATATTAACAAACAAGAAGAAAATAAGACCCCCGTAAAAAGAAAAAAAAAGAAAAAAAAACGGTGATCGGTTTACAATCCTTCCCATCCAAATTCCGCTGCAATCGATGCACCCATTACGAGGTTCAAGCGTTAATCAAGTTACCTAACAACTCACTCGTTAACGAGGGGGGGGGACACGAGCGAATAACGGAGCAGATCTGTCGTATCTTGCTCGAGATCTGAGCAGCTCGGACGAGCGGGGCTGATCGTTAAATTCCGTACAAAGTTTACGTTAATTCGTGAATTTCGCTCGGCCAATTAAAAAACGAATCGACGATGGATTTCGATCAACACTTCCGTTAACGGCGATGAATGAGTGGGGAGGGAGGAAGAAGAAAAAAAAAATACGATCGATCGCAGAGCATCGCTGACCATCGACGTGGACGCTCGACGTGAAAGCGCAAAGTGACAGAGTGAAAGAGAATGATACGGTGAACGATTTATTTGCGTTTCTACGGTCGTTTACAGAGGCGTTAGCCGAGCCTTTGTTACGTGCTTCGGCGGCATCTCACCACATTCAGCACGACGAACGGGTCGCGTCTACGGGCCCTCTCGTGATTGCTCTTGGTGTTGCATACGTACCTGAAACAGAGGGGAAGAAAAAGGACATCGTTAAAATCTGTTCTGCGGCTAGGTGAGAAGAAAAGTGGAATAGTATAGATTCGTTGATTAAGCGTAGTAAGAGAGTTATGATTAAATATGGACAAGTTGTATCGAAATTGGGTTAAAAATAGGGAAATAAAAAGTTAGTTCAAATAATAAATTTATTTAAAATATTTTCTCGATGTAACCACGAACCTTTGGACATTTTATATCATTCAAATAATTTATTCTTCCAAAATTTTGTCCATCTCTAAATAGTATAAATAAATCGAAATAATAATATACAAATTAATCATCAAGCATTACAACTATATATTAGTAATAATATTTATCATTTGCAACTCAAGTATATTATATCAGACGATCAAAAAAATTAAATCATCGCTCGTAATAATAATACTAAGTCTCGATCTCGAATCATATTCTCGATTCTCTTTTTAAAAAAGTATCATTTCTTTTCTCTCTCTCTCCTCCCCTATCGTAAAGAAACTCGAAGAAATCCACGCGAATATATTTTATTTCCTCTCGATCTCCATTCAAAACGAAACTTCCAACCCCTTTCAGCAATATCTCGAGTTACAACAGGCGCCGGATAAGGTAACGCGATGTTAATTGCGACCGAGTCGCGGCGAGGAAAGCAGTCTGATGCGGATTTCATTTCGCGTGGCAACAGAATCGCAGGAAGTTAGCCGCGGGATTATCACCTGGCGCGGTGATAAAGCGCGGGCGAAAGGATCGTTCCACCTGTGTGTCTCTTTACGAGCGAATTATTCACTGCGGCGGAAACAACCCCATGACGGAACATCACGCTCCTTGATGCGCGAGCATAAATTCCACGAATAAGTCGTATAAATTCTCGATGGATTCGCCCCCTCCCTCCCTCCACCGTAACTATTTTTCAAGCACGTGCTTACAAGTTTTTACGTAGCCCGCTGCGATGCCATATCGCCGCGGCGCTACGACCTACTTCGACCACGGTTGAATGGGCGAAATTGAACCGCGAGGGGGGAGGGGGCAGAAATTGGCCAGGCCAAATAAATGGAGCCATAGTACGGGCCTGGAATTTATTATGGGTCGAGGGTATCGTCGTCGGAAGATTTTTGTCGTCGTTTCGAGATTACGACCGTGAAACTTTTCGAATGATTCCACCAGGGATATAGTAAATTTGTCGAAAGTGAAATTTTTGGCGACGAAGTTGTTGGAAAAGCGTCCATTCCGATTATATTTTTTATAGAAATGAAAATATAATAAATAACGTGATTTTCTTAGAGGATAAAGAAAGAGATGTGGGAAAAAAAATTTTTTCTCTTTTATTGACGTTTTATTGAAATTATTTTACGAGTTCGTATCATTACGTTTATCCGCTTGTATTTTTAATGTATTTGATAAAATATTACACGGATTAAAATGCGCGATAAAATTTTCAGAGAGAATTTTTTTCTTTGACGGAATATCAGAGGCGATAAATTCGAAGAAAAATTAAAAAAATTATCCACTCTGGATAATGAAACTGTTTCCTACTTTCAAATAATGAAAACGTTAATTGAATGAACCAATATATTACATTTCATTACGATATAGGCTTGATGGAAGAAGATTATACTTGAAGATTTTGATTTTTTTCTTCGATTTAATCCTTTTATCACAATCTTAAAACATAATTATCTCAAACAAAATATCGTCCGTGACATCATTTTTCCTCCGTCAAACCCTCCAATTACACCGCAGATAAACCACAATTTCTTTTTATCGCTTATTATTATCTACGCAATTTCCCTCGTCCGAACAATACCGAATCACCCCACAGTACATCCCCTATCTCTATAACCGACCCTCCTAAGATAACCTTCCCTCTCGATATCCCAACCCTCGACCCATTCCAACCTTCATCAACTCCCTAAACCATATCCCACCAAATCACAGGAAAACAAGAGCAAACTGTCGCTCAACGGCCGTACGCACCGTCATCCACCGTCTCCCATAAATTCACCGCACCTATTTCCACCGCCCGATATTTATCCGAGCCCGTGTCATTGTAAACGAAGCGCCGTTATGAACGACGAAAATCCATCCATTCCTCCATTATTATCCGGTAATGAAGTTTTATCCCCCGTGATTGACATGGGTGAATCAAAGGACAGGGGAGGGAGGGGGATTCGCCGCGCGAGATTTATCGCGAATCGTTTTATAAAATCTTCTCAGACGAGAAGATGTCTCTCTCTATCTCTCTCTCTCTCTCTCTCTCGTTCGTCCTGTCATCGATGACATATTGCTCTTCGCGGAGCTTCGATTATTCGTTTATGCATCCAGTTTTTCGATCATGCCGTCGATCTTGGTTGGATCTTGGTTGAATTATGATGGAGACGTGAATTATGATGAGTCAATCAGGATCTAATTAGAGCATCACTGTTGTTTTGCTTTGATGAAATTGTAAAAGGGTTGATTGTTTGGAATCGTCCCTAACATTTTTTTTTTTTTTGGATAAAATTAATTTGGATAAGAATTAAGAAATGGAAATTTTCTGTGATGTTAAATAATACTTTGAATAAGTAATAATAATTCTTTAACTTAAAATTCGTCAAATTTTTATATACGAAAGAATATCACTTATAACTTGCGATTTCTTAATTAAATAATTTATGCATTCTACATAACATAAATTCAAAGAAACCCGATCACCAATAAGCGAATAAAATCAATTCACCATCGATTTAATCTATCTTAAGTTCGAACCTAACTTCAATCTCTGCTAACCATGGAGAAACAAAATGGAGAAATAATTTTGTTCGGGATTAAAAAGGTATTATTCTGAACAATCGAGCGGAGGAATAGAATGCGAACGATTTACGATCATCTCGTATGGTAAAGTTGGATCGCAATCGCGTGGAGGGACAGTGGCGAGCAATTAAGAGGCCCTTACGACCGATCGAAGGGATACGAATGTAACGGTGGTGTTCCCTGAATCGTATCTTCTCGGCTCTTAATCGTTTAACAGAATTGCCAGCAGGAAATTGCGGCTGACAATTGATTTCGTGGCTCTCGCTCTCGTGTCTGTTCAATCTGTCCTCCAACGACACTGGATTGGCACAAGTATCGTCCACGAGCGGGTGAAAATTGCGGAGAATAAATTCGTTCGTTTCGTTCCCTGTAATTGATTACTTTCTTCTGATCCTTTTGGTTTTAAAATTATTCGATTGATTGAAACGAGGGATAAAAATATTATGCGAGCTAATAACTAATATAAAAAAAATTTCTGCTATTGGATGGAATAAGAAGAGATTGTTCTTTCAATTCAAAAAAAAAAAAAACTTGGAATCAATAACGTTGGAAAAATTAACAAATTACGTATCGATTAGATGTATACTTGCCACGATTTTTAAAGTTATCATAGTACAATCAGAAAGAATAATCTCGACGGTTCTCTCCATTTCTCTAAAAAAATAATCTCGCAAAATTAATCACTCTTTCTCTAGACTATTTCTTCCTCTATTTTTCCTTTCCTTCTTTCCTAATAATTAAGGGAATCGCAGGAAGCGAGATATGAGACGATTGAACGATGCCCCGCGTTTTCCACGTTTATATCAGATTTGTCCGGTAATTGCGGCCGCGAGTCGATTTCCGAGCTCATAGCCCGTGAAAATTTGCGGCGGGGGGAGGGTTGAAACGCGCTCGCACCCCTCCGATCACGCGCCACGTTCCCCACCCGCCTCGAAACCAGGCCACCGAGCCGAATTCTCCGCGAGACTCGGGGGAGGAAACGAGGGCTGGGCCGCGCAACCCGATATCGATGATGCAACCGGAATCCGATTTCCCGCCAACGAACAATCCGCCTGTCCCTTTCGCCAATGATCAAAGGAATCCGGGATGAAGGCATCGGAGCAAGGAGATATGGTAGTAAGATATGGAAATTCGCGATCGACGATTGATAGGATTCGTGATTAGGGGGATGGAGTTGTCGGTTGAGGGAAGAGGAGCTTTCACTTTCTCGTTTCGACGATTTTCTCTCTCTCTCTCTTTCGACGGAATCTTTGGGCTCGTTTCGATCGAGAATTGTCGATTGAGTTTTTAGTATCGTTTGAAAGTATTAGTATTTAGTATTAGTAGAGTATATAGTTATAGTAGAGTATTTAGTATCGTTTGAAATTTGATTATTCGAGTCAAATATTTTTATTTTGTGTAATTAATAATCGTTGAGAAATTATAATTATGATTTCGGAGGTAGGAAAGAGCAACTTGGCTCTCTTTCGCCGGAATCTTTGGGCTCGTTTCGATCGAGAATCGTCGATTGAGTTTTTAGTATTTAGTATCGTTTGAAATTTGATTATTCGAATCAAATATTTTTATTTTGTGTAATTAATAATCGTTGGAGAAATTATAATTATGATTTCGGAGGTAGGAAAGAGAAACTTGGCTCTCTTTGGGCTCGTTTAGATCGAGAATCGTCGATTGAATTTTTAGTATTTAGTATCGTTTGAAATTTGATTATTCAAATTTCATTTTTTATTTTGTGTAATTAATAGACGTTGGAAAAGTCGGTTTCGGAGGTAAGAAAAAGAAACTTGGCGGTAGAAAGAGGTAAAAAAATTTTGTTTGAAACGGAATATAATGAATTCAAAAGGTTAACAAGCTTCGCAATTTGAACCTCCCGCCGCTTCATAAATATTAATTTCTTCCGTATCACTTTGCTAACCGACGATTTTTTCCTTCCTTTTTCCTACTTTCGTTTACTGACCACGCTTCAGCAATACAAACAACGAAAACATTAACAAATTCAACCCCTTTTTCTTCATAAATATTAATTTCTCTCTTACAATTCCATCCTTCCGAAAGGAGTTTGACGAGTTACGAATCTAATCGACTCGATCATTACGAGCGATCAATCCGTCCTTTTCCAAAAATCCACTTATTTTCCCCTTATCATCCCCTATCTCTCTAACCTCGATAAAAACAGGCCGGAGAAACGCAATTAACAACCGGTTCGTGACCGCTTTCCTATACACCTTCGAATTCGAGGCAATCCGAGAAATCCCCCCTCCGATACCCCGATGCTTTTTCGCCTCACGTCCACGAATGGATTGTTTTCACCCCGAAATGGAGGGAAAGGAAGAGGGTCCGTTCGTCAGCGATTTCTTTCGCACCTACGTCCACGTGTCCACGTTTCGATTCCAATTACGACGGCACGAGGAGCGGCAATTAAGCAGTACGATCGGCCGAAGACCGATTCGTGGCCAACGGTTCTCGAACGTTGCGCGCGACCCCGCGTTGGCTGGGAATTGCGGCCAACAATTGATTCCACTGGCCACCGTATCTAATTTGTCTTAATGCCACCTGCGCGCGAGCCGAATTTCGGCTCTTTCCACGGTTAACGCGATATCGATCCGCTCGAGAGACGAGACACGTTCGTTCCCATTCGAGGAAGAGATTCGATCGAGATTCTATTCGAGGAGTCCAAGTTTTTCGAGAAGGGTGGTGCAATGATGGATCCCAACGGGGTGGTTTTTTTTCCAAGAGTTGTTGTTGTAAATTTTTCTTCCGAAACTGTTGGGAATGGGACGAGTGTGGTTGTTGTCCTGTAAATTGTGGGCTTGGTGGATAAAAGGGAGTTGAGAAGTTTTTGTAGGATTTGAATTTTTTTCGTTGATTCAGATACGCGATTCGGATGAATTTGAATTTGAATAAGTTGTGAAATTTTTAATAATTTTATATATAGTATTTAATGAATACAGTATAGTAGATTGGTTTAAACAATTTTAATAAACTGCAGATTGTAAAAAGATTGTATTATTATTGAAATTTAAAATATTATTGAAATAAAATACGAAATATTATAGTGTTTTAAATAGAATGTGTTAATTAAACGTATGTATGTATCATTTTATATTTTATCCATAAACGTATTCAATTTAGCTTTTGTTTTTATTTTATTTTATTTTAGTTTGTTTGAATAATATTTAACAAAGAAATTGTTGTAATATCGCTCGAACAAGTAAATAATTTACAGTTTGATATTTCAATTTTCAAAAGATACTTTTATCGTTAAGATGTATTTGAAAAACAATGGTATTAATTGAAGTTTTAACTAATTAAATGGGATATTGCAAGCGGAATATATTTATATCAGAGGTAAAATGTATACAAAACAATGGTACAGTTTTCCTAAAAGTTATATATATACGAATAAATATTAAAGCCATTAATTAAATGGCTACATTTTATTGATTCGTAACCTGCGTTTGACGTCACATGCTCAAGTTTATGACCCGATAAATTCATCTCAGAATCTCGATATTGTACCAAAATTTACCAACCATTTCTTAGAAGAACATTTTAATTAATTTTTAGCATTAGTATTTTAACATTAGAATTTATAAATTTATTATTCCTCTTTGAAATTAATATAAATTTAAATAATTTATTGAAGATAATATATTCCAATAAATATATAAATATAATTCAAAAATTAAATCGTATTTCTGAAATATGTTTCTCGAAAAATATACGAAACGATTTCGACAAAAGTAATCGAAACGAAGTTTTTCGTTTTTAATAAAACATGAGAGAAAATACACACAATGGCTGCAGAGAAATAAAATCATTACAGATCCCTTTAAAACGCACAAATTGCAAGAAAGATATGACAAAAGTATTTCTGAAAGACAAGAGCACTCCTGACAATGTTGATAAACTGAGAAACAAAAAAAAAAAAAGAGAGAGAGAGAGACAATATTGAATTTGAAAGAACAAAAACTCCAAAGCAGGATTTTTCTTTGAAAAGCAATTCCTATTGTTCGCGCGAAAAAGGATTATCTTTCATACAATCCTGGTCGACTGGAGCGTTACAAATAATCTCGATAAAAGCTTGATCCCTTCTCACCGATTCGCCCACTGGACGTGACACTTGTGCTCGTGTAATTCGCGAAAAAAACCATTGCGCCAGGACGAAACGTGGGGGATCGATTCGAAAAGCTATAACGAGCTGGAGCGTTAACAGTGAACCAATTAAAATCTCCATTTAAATGGTGAAGAAAGGAAAAGAAACGAGAAGATACAAAAACCGGATTTCTCGTTCACGATCGGGGAAACGAGGATAACAATTGGTGTTTTACTTAAATGCATCGGTTTTGCATGACTCGAATCAGATATTATATTACGACAGGAATTCGGATGATCTTGCGATCCCTCGCTATCTTCTCACAATATTGTATTTCAAATGTTACGAGATATAAAAGTATGGTAATTTGTTTTATTTGTTTATGTGCATTTATACTTTTGCAAAGTATAAGGTATGAAAGAATTTTTCCAATTATTTAAATTTTATCCCATCTTTCACGTTATTATTCTTTTTTAAACGAAACCTATAAGTAACTACAAATTAATAATTAATTTATCATTATGGTATTGTATTAAATTAGAATAAAGAGAAATTTATTCGTATATTTAATTTTTCATATTTTATACTTCGAGAATTTTATTGAAAGATATACCGACGATTAATTTATGCGTTATAAAATAAAAACCGCTTTATGGCTGCATGGGCTGTACACGTATTATATTCAAGTATCGTAAAATGTTTACACTTTCTATAATACAACGGTATCGAGGTTAAGAGAAGAAAAGAAGAAAAAAACGTGGAAAATAGTCGGATATCGATTTTTCGAACCGATGACACGTATGTCCACGTCACCATTAAACATCCGTGCTTTTTTTCACGAGCCAACTCATTGTTTACCTCGCATATTGTTCACGGTTCTACGCCGACTCTTGCAACAAGCCATGTTGTCTACGTAACATGGAGCTTTTGTGTTGAATGTGCCCTTTCGTTGTAGAAGATACGCATCGAATGTTGGCTATTGTGCTCCCTCCCGAGAGACTGAACATTGTGTCTTACAATCTACATGTCGAGCAATTTGCGAGCGAATTTCCACGAAGGGGTGGGAAACGGGATTCTACTCCGACAATTTTACGTTTAAGAGAGAATGAAGAAATAAAGAGTACACGAAAGTGTTCGTGTAGAAATAGCAAATAATGGATAATCCTCCTTCGTTTCTTGATGTAGATATAAGATAAGAGTAAAGAAGATAATTTTTAGTTTTTGAAATATAACGAATGATTTTAATTGAGACTTTATAGTAACGTTTCATTTGATATATTAACTAATCGCCATTTTCAATCTCTCCAATTTCACGAATTATAAAATTGGATTAATTACATATTGAATTAAAACACAGAAGTTCTTATAATTATTTTTGCAAAAAATAATTTTTATTCCTTTTATTCACGAATTTTTTCGAATATTTCGTGAAAACTATCGTGAAAATTTCATGAAAAACAAACGCAATTTTCATTCCCTCGAAATGAAATTCATTGATATCTCGAAAGAATCGTTTCATTCCGTACAATATAATTTATTTTCTCATCTCATTTCTCCACAAATAAAAAAGAGATATAATTTCCTTTTATATGGAATACTTATATTTGAGAAGTAGGATGTGGATGAAATTTTTCGCTCGATTCGTTCGATGCACGCGTTAATCTCTTCTTTTCTAAGAAAAAAAATCGCCTTCTATCGGTCGATTGCGTGCAACGAAACACCATTTTCTCGAATGATAACGTTCCAATGGAGCCATTTAAATTTATACCGCCAAAGGAAAAAAAGTGGAGGGGGATGAGAAGGATGGGGGTAAAAGAGGATCCTTTGTAGGCGAGATCCATCGAATTTCGTTCGTTCGACGATAATGTCGACCTCTCTTAAAAGAGCCGCCGACGTTTTAAAGGAAGTTATTAAGGGGTTGATGAGCCTCCTGCATCGATCGCACCTCCGTAACAAGACTAGAGATCTTGCACATTCTATGGAGGTGTAATCATCTTGAAACAATGTCAAGTGAGGTTGTTTCGATGAGGAGTATTATATTATTACGTGTAGATTTTACAAAAGAATATGAATATTGTATTACATATGAATCGAGTGATGAAATAAATAGAAATTGAACGAATAAGAAATGATAAAAGGAAGAAAAGGATAGAGAATTAATTTGAATTGTACATCTTAAAATTTTTAAAATATTTTTTCAATAAGTTTTCGTAATTTTATAACTATTGGCAGATCTTTCTATTAGCATAGTATAAGTTAGTAGTTAATTAAACTTGGAGGGTAAGTGATTCGATAATAGATAAAGTGAGGCCATCGAGTATATCGAATATGCAGAGTCTATGACGGTGCATATTAATTAGAGAATGAAATTTACATTGAAATTAGTACAAGAACAACCGTAAAGATTAACTTTACAATGCTTATCTTGGCTGGCTTCTAAAATCGGGTTCAATTCGTGTCCAATTTTGTATTTGAGAAAGTTTTAAAATAGAAATTTAAATTGTACTCCTGTGTCAAATTAATTCTTAAGATCCAAATTTTATTTCAATCTTATTAGACAAATATTTTATTTCCACATTTACGATAATATTGCTAAAAAAAAAAAAATTAAAATCAAAATTGAACAATTTCAAAAATATTCATACGAAACGAAATTCTATTTTTATTCTATATTAAATTTTTTTTTTTAATCGTTCACTACCAAAATAGTTCACTAAACAACGAAGCAATTAAGAAAAAATTATTTATTAATTAATTAAACTCAAACGATCGATTGTCTCCAATCTGCGAAAATAAATATTATTGAACAGCAATTGTCAATCCTAATAATGTCTCCAAGTTTTGATGGGCCACGTGCAATCCTGATTTCCTCAGACACGGCACAAACTGATCGGGGAAATCGGTGGACGTGTATCGAACGTACGTCGATCGAACAACCGCATTCCTCACGCAATTTCGGCCGACGTCTGTCTTTATCAATGCAATTTAGTCGAGATTGGCCGGGAGATGGGCGAAACCGACGCCTGTTCATCGTTCCAGTTTCGCGAGAAGCGGAACAAAGGATAATTGGCGGGTTGAGAATCGTCGTGATTAAAGTCCAATCGATAGAAAATCGATGTTATAATTTCACTTAAATTACCCCGATATAAATTATTTGACGATACGATAGAAATTGGATAACAGCAAAATTGGACATTTATGTAATCCCGCTATGACTTGTCTAGAATTTGAACTTTTTTTCCAATATAAAAAATATAAGCTCAAATATCAATACTCGTGAACATGAATTCATTCGAAGTTTGAAATTTTCTCAATTCGATGTTACAATTGAATAGAATGGAAATAAAAAAATATACAAAGAAAATATACTTTCATAAAATATTCCGTATATGATGTTGCATCACTACAATTCTCAGCCCAATTGTCCGAACAAGTATGGCCGCATCATCGTCATTCGCGCGAAGGAGGAACGATGGAGGAACGCGTTAAGAGGACATTGAACAAAACGAAGCAGTACGTTTTTCATTAATAAAATGGCCCGCGAGATGTTTCGAGGCCTTTATTTGACAATGTTTTGTACTGCTTCGTTCTCGTTTTTCCTTTTTTTTTTTTTCATTTTTTCATTTTTTTTTTTTTTCCGCGTATTATTCTTTATCTCGCAAGAAATCCAGGCGCCATTTGCAGTCGCTCGTGCCGGGGGACCTGACACGTTTATTTGTGACGAACAATTGAGACACGAGCTATTTCGAATGATTTTCATGGATGTTTGTAGTTTGACAATAGGGAAATACGTTGTGCGAGTGAAGGTTAGCAGAGATTATTTAAATGAACGAGGATGATTTCTGCTGATTGTAATATCGAAGGGAATTGAAGGAATTATTTTTCTTGCGTGACCTGTTTTTGTAAACGAACCATGAAAACAGATATTATTAACGTAATACGTTCGTGCTTCTATATTTTTATCTTTTCAAATTGGATTCGCTGTAATTACCTCTAATGAATCAATTGTAGAAATTGTGTATCAATTTGTGCATCAATTTTCATCATTCTCGTTAAACTCGTAGATTATCCGATTATTTTACGCACGTATTCCATTACATGAATCGTTATATACCTTTACCTTTTCATCAAATTAATAAGAGAACTAAATGAAAAGAAAGAAATTGAATAAAATCTATATCCATCTCAAGAATTTTGATATAAATTTCTAATATTTAGAATCATAAATATAAACCTTTAATTATTCATTTAAAGAAATTCCTAAATTGAGAAAATGATTTTTCTAATCTTTTAGTCCTTTATTTCGCTTCTTTTGCCTTATCTGCCTATTTACATATTTATTTATGCACTTATACGCCGTATAAAATTTATACGAGGAAGCAGAGAGAATTATAAAAGAATATGAACGAAGATAAAAACCTCAATTATTCTGGAAATTCTTCTAACAAAAAGAATATCATTCTTAAAATTATATTTATATTTATATTTATTCGAATAACTCGTACATCAGAATCCATTTCCCTCCATACGAAAACAATTATTTTAAGCAATATTTTAAGTAATAACTTATATGCACAGAATCTTTCTGTTTGACATATTTCGCTTCGAGGAATCCTAACCAAAGCTTTTCAAACAAGATTGAGGTTAAATTTAACCTTACCTCGCGATCTTCGCTCGCGCACATAAGCCATGCAAATTACTGAATCATAAAATTCTTTGGCTCACTGTTTCGTCAATCGAAACTATGCGTGTACTGTTCCACTCTCAGTCTAATGCCAACACGATTGTTGCGTTCGCCTTCCAAAAATTGTTTGTCCATTTCATTTTTTTTTTTTTCATTCTTCTTCTTCTTTGAAAATTGAACAATAAACTTTAACACAATTTGGAAAGATGAAGTACAGTGATTTTCTTTGCAAACTTGTAAAACCAATCGCGATATATATTCACAGACATATATTTACAGACAATTCAGAATCTTTAAATTAAGATGTCGTCCGAATCTTTTTCAAATATTTAATCCAAGCGTTAAATCTCCATACCCGGTTACTTAAATATTTTTTCCGAAAAATTGATTTGAATGTTTCAAACGATCAAAGACACCGCATCAATCCTCAACGCGTTAAGAAAATAAACGTTCGTTGCACGGGATGTTTACGCGCACTCACAAAGTGCCACAATTAACGGAGACCGCGTACAAGTTGGTAAATACGCTCAAGAAAGCACAAACAAACATTTTCATGCGGACCAACATGTCCAAGTTACTTTGTTTGTCGAACACCTTTGCTTTCCATTTAACCGGCAAAGGATTCGATCGCATCTCAAAAGGCGTGGAATTAAAAAATTATATCGTGTTTTTAAAATTTTCACGGAAGAGAGATGAAAAATTCGAATGAAAAGTGATTATTATTTCTTCAAAAATCCAATCCATCTCTGATCCAAGGCATTAAACTTCCACCCTCCCACTTCCACGCTTTATCGCGTGGATATCTAAATCCCTTCGCAAACGCGTCTAATCACGCATGCTCGTCGATTTCTCCGATCTACCGATCTCATTTTCAACAGCAGGTTTCCCAGTTTTACTATTATTACAGATATCCAACAGGATAATCGCGTTCACGCCCACCGCGTATTATAACGACGTGCATTAACCCGCGTGCACCCGGTTGATAAACGCGTAATCGCTGTTGTTTGTTGCATGGCCGTGGCACAACGGAGGCCGCAAGCATATCCGTCCAGTTAACAACTGCTCGTTTCAATTTTTTGACGGCTTAAATAATCCGCTTCCGGTCGAAAGCTTAACCCGAAAGTAACTAACTTCACGTCTAATTAACGAAACGATCTCTATTCTCTCATTTGGTATCATTAATTCGATTAGCATTCAAGCTTTGTCGGTATATCGGTATCGTCATAATCCTCCCATTTGCCCGATATCCAAAAGCGTGAATGACATCCAGAGGCGTTATGCGCGAAAATGATATTAACCGGAAGAACGCGATTCCAAAAGCGTTCGCTAATGAACGCGTATTTCATCGTGCATTAATAATGGCGCGTGGTGGCGCGATATTTACGATCCCGCGTTTAATCTAACGCGCCGTATAATTAAGTCCGGCTGCTGGACGTGGAAATCTCCGCGGAACAGGCGCCAGAGCGATGTCGATTGCTTTATTGATGATGCGATACTTTTGTTCGACCTAGTTCGAAGGGACGATTAAACCCGTATCTACGATAATCACGGCTCGTATTTCGCGCGAACCAATCGTGGATAACGATTGCAGTTCCTTCTTCCTTGTTCTGTTCGCGAGAAGAAATCGAACTCGATGGAGGGTTGCGGTTTCCTGTGCGAAGAATTATATGGAATTATGAGTCGAGTTTTGAGATTCGGGCTGCAATTGAGGTGTGATCGTCGGATGATATGTATTTTTTTTTATATACGTATAAATGATAGATGTTTAACGAATGAACTTTGTAACAGGCAGATTCAATCAATCTCGATTAATTGAGATTCGAATGAAATTACCCTTCTCTTCCGTTTACGTATTAATATAAAATATAACTTCACGCAGTATGAAAATTATTATTGTTTCATTATATGCAATTCTAATTTGAATTAACATGTGTGAGCTATAATTCCAAAGAAAAAAAGAGAAATTAAATCAATAATATTTTTCTCTCCTGGTGTATTCGAATATCTCGCAATATAATAAAAAAATCATCGTACAAGCTAAAACACGACGATTCAGAAACAGATTCGTTCCACGAATCCAAAGCCAAACAGATACTCCCTCCTTCCCCTTTTCCTCCTCCTTCCACCAGCAAAAGTTCATTGTTCTTCGAATTCAATTCCTTTTCCTCGAGAACGACCTCGAACGATTCCGCTTCCGTGACAAACCTTAATCTCTCGAAACAAGCCCTCCGCGCGAAGACACTTTCATCCCTTATCGCTCCACACTTAAACCCGCTCGATCGAAATCGCTTCAAAACACAGAAATTTCCTTCATCCCTCTTTTTTTCTCTCTACATCGCGCGCAACTTTTTCCTCGTCACTTTTTCCTCCTCATCAACGGGATCAACAAATTACAACCCCTTTCTTCGATTAAAAAACAATTAGATGGGGGTGTTGCAGTATTTTTCAGGTCGAGGCCACGTCGTTTTATCCGTGTCGAGGCAGGGGGAGGGGGAGGGGGAGGGGAGGAGAAATACGAGGGAAATTTCGGGAAAACGTTCGCCCGCTTGATAATCCGGAGATTAATAACGCGGTTGGTCGCCGCGGTTTGTTTGTTGCGCCCGCGAAGATGAAAAGCGTTCGTTGCGAGTGGCAGCCGACCGCGAACGGCGGCGGTGGAGGAAGGGACGATCGCGGGAACGACGAGCCCCGTTCTCCGGAGAACGAGGGTGTGTTACCTCGTTCGTTTCGTGAAATGAAAAATCATCCGGTACGATTCTTCGGGTTTCGGGTCCGAATTTTTCCTCTCCGCGGTTGGGGACGAATAAATCTGCGGTGAAAGTCACGGGGGCAGAGGGGGATTGGAGCGGTTTACGAGAATTTTCCTATTGGGGCGAGACGACGAGACGAGTTTCGCGAGCGGAGAAAATGTGGTACGGGAGGGGAGGGAGGGATGTTGTAATTTAACTTTTTGTTAAATGAAGTGAAATTGCGAAAAGAGTGGAGGGGGACGAAGAGAGAGTTGGGAAATGGGTTGTGTGAGTTACCGAGTTTGGGTTGAATGATTGGGAAAAAGTAAATTTTTCATACGAATGTAATGTGTAATTTGATGAATGAAGATTAATGAATTTGTATTCCTTTTTTTTCTTGGATTAAACTTTTTTGGAATGGATGTTGGGAGAAAGAATATAAAATATCTTGATATAGTAAATTTTTCTAATTGATTTTCTAATTTATATATATATATATATATATTTTTAAATAATCAAGCGTCGTTGAAGTAATATGATAAAATAAGCAATTTTCTTTTCACTCGTTTGGACTTTATTACGAAAGCTAGTGCAAAGGATAAATAATAAACGGAGGAATCAATTTTCCAAATATTAGATATATAGGAGGAATATATCATAAATTGGTAGTGACAAATATAGAGGAGCAATCAATTTTGAATAAACGCGTGAAGCTTGTCGTTGCGTGTCGCTATTAATTAGTCGCCAAGGCTTAATCATGTTTGAGCAAAAGTTTATCAACGAATCGATTTGTTTCGAATGGACGGGTTTGAATGGATATCACGTGTATTTATTAGATATATATATATATATATATATATATATGTATAGATATTCAATTATTTGTGAAATTTAGTATTATTTGAAGCTATGTGTTATTTAATTTCAACGTGGTTTAATACAATACTTTTAGAAATATATATTATGATGTATATTTAAATGAAAATTTGGATTAAATTAAAAATCGAGAATTTTTTTTAATTTAAAAACAATTTAAAATACAGTACTAAGTATTATTAGATTGATAGTGCGTATAGAAGGAAAGTAATTACGCGTGAAAATTTTTTTGTGAGTTTTTTTCTGAGATATTACAAATTTTTTTTTCACTAACCAAGCTTACCAAATCGAATTGTGTTTAAACTCTGAAATTATTAAAACTCTGTAATCTAGAACTTTGAAATTTTCAAACTTACAACTTCATTAATTGTATTACGTGGTGATGGCTCGCAACTCGTGAAAATTTTACAACAGCATGAAGCGGATTATAGAAATAAGCGCCGCTAAAAATTACAATGGCTTAGATCCAAATAGGAAACTATTTCTAAATAATATTTGTTTTTCCTCTTTGATTTGATCAAAAAATATATCTAATCTCAGCTAAAAAAAAAAGAAAAAAAAAACGCACTAAAAATATATTCAATCGATAAAATATTTTTTCAAATTAATAATTGACAGATTTTGCAGATAGATTTTTTTTATCATAAAAAAATTTTCTTTTTAAAATATTAGAAAAAATATCAATATGATAGAATACTGATGACACAAAATTTATAAATAAAATTTCGTTCATCGATTAAAATCACTTTTACGCAAAATATTATAAAATATTTATATTCCAAAATTTACACTCTATTTTCAATCCATTTCACTCACTAAATCTCCCCTCGAAAAAACCAATCTTCGATTTTCATCTTCAAATTCACCTCAGAAATTAAGAACACGACACCCTCTCTATCAACTCTCGCCATCTTCACCCAACATCGTCGCCCACTCTAACCTAACCTCTCCTCCCTAATTAACACGGGAATGGCGAGGAACAAAAGAATCTACGAGGAACACTCTCACGGTCGATCGATTTCGTATCACCTTCCTCGAATCGTGTCACCACGAGTCCATCGGGAACGACCTTGAAAAGAAATTCCTATATTAAGAATATATTTTAAATCGAATGGAAAACTTCGTCTCGCCTTTAATAAATGGCAACTCGTTGGACCACGTCGAACGAAGCGGACACGCGAGCGAGTAATTAAAGTTCGTTTCCATGGATCGAGGGGGGGGGGGGGGATGACTTCATCTTAATTTTAACGCGCGCAAACGCGAAATCGAGATCTCCTCTCTCGCTTTTAATGAATCCTTCGATCTCGTGGCGAATGCCTCGAAGAGAGAAAGAGAGAGAGAAAGAGAGAGAGAAGGTTGAATCTAGGCCTGGCTTTTCACGCTCGACGGGCCGTATCGGCTTCTTCAGCGTTTCACGCTTGCTTTGCCCGGCCATTTGAGCCGCGCGAGAGATGGAAATTATCCCGCGAAATTAATTTTTAACGCGCATCCGGAATCTTTGAGTCTCATTTGAATTCCTGTTTCGAGGATTCGAGAACAGAGTGAACGAAATAATTTGATTATTTGAGATTATGGATATTTTATTTCCCTCGTTTCTGATACTGTTAAAAATGTTTTGAATGGAAGATCAAATGACATAGATGGATATTAGATGAATGTTTTTTTATTGTGAAAATCGAGTAAAGATCATGATTAGAAAAAAGTGGAATCGAGAGAACAATAGTATAGAGATATTAAAGTCAAGAAGAACGAGTGGAATCAAGTAATCTTTATCAAACCAGTAAAATGAATCATTAATGTTCACAGTGAGAATATGAACAGGTCTTATGGAAGTAGAATGAAATAATCATGGATAAGTAATATTAAATAATATTAAATAATGTATTACAATAAGGCTATGTAAAATTATTATAAAAATCTATAAAACAGTCAACAACTTTTGATTAATTTGAAAAGAAATATAATTGATTTACACGAAATTTAGAGTTCATATAATTTACTATTGTCGGTACAAACTGTACAATTATCACATAATAACGGCCATTGCAATCTCGTTATACAAATTTCTCTATAACACAAATCAATGTTCATACATATTCATTCTCTAAAATTTACTAAATCAATGCCAAATTTCTTTAACATATCTGGAAATTAAAGAAATATATATCAAGTTTGATCACCAAAACTAATTGCATTATGTATCAAACAAAAGGAAGAAAATTAAATGCACGATAAATTACACAAACTTACATATCAACAATTCATGTCCAAAACTTTTCTACCTAAATTATAAAATTGTATCATATTATTTAACTTCCACTTGAATCGTTAAGACCTACAAATAGGATGTTCAACAATATACTCGACGTAACCATCCCTCGTACACTTGACGATAGACAAGTTCTCGAGTGAACACGAAGCTGATGGCATTCCAGAGCTGCAAACAAGTCAGATTGAAAGGTTCGCGGAATTCGAACGGGCTTTGAATACTTAAGTGGCCAGCCACCAAGAGTCGGCCGTGTTTATTGGCAGCGGATCGGTGTTTGCGCATCCGCTAAATGAAACCGTCGATGTCGTTCGTCGTCGTTTACCCAGCAAAAACAACACACCGCCGCCACCGCCGCTTCTCAATTCACGCTGCCTGAAATTTCCACGCTCATTTCTATTTGCCCTGCGCCATCGACCCCATCGCGACCCATCCTTGTACCGCGCTTTCATTCATTCGTCGATCTTCGCGATCGATTTTTAAACAGCGTATCTAAATCGATCGAATCTAAAATTTTGAATTCAACATTCACGGGCGAAGAGGCACGAGAGAAAAATCTCCTCGAGGATTAAAGAAATTTAGAGGGAATGTATGTAATTTTTTTCGCAAATCTTCCTGGTTTCGTGGTATTTCTATTCACGAAAATTTTTCGAATGGACGGAGAAAAATTAAAATTAAAAGTAAAATTAAAAAATAAAAAAAGAAAAATGTTTCGAATCGATGCGCGTTATTTTTATTTATAATTTTTTTTAATTAAATTTAAATTTTGCACGAAATTCCAATTTTTTTAATAATAAATAAATTTATTAGTAGAAAATCGAATCTCAACAATAATTGTAATAATTTAATATCAAAAGAATCGAAACTGTTTTCCATTCCACGGTTAAAGGAATTAATGAATCTTTCAACGTTATTATGGATTAAATTCCACGATATAGTTCATCCGCCGCTTTTTCCCTTTGTCTCATTCCTCTGCGGTTCAAGCGGCAGACATTCATACAACGTATTCAGTCGAACCTCAGACACGGGTACTATAGAAGTCAGAGACATTGTAGTACTTAAAATGTCTGCGATGTTTAGAAAGCAAAGATCCGCGAGTCGTATATATGAGTCGTATACACGGCTAAAGGACGGCAACGAGTTTTTGTGCGGATGTTCTCATTTGTGCTCTCGTACGAGTAAGAGTTTGAGTATCCTGAGGGCGGTCAGCGTGCCATGGCAGCTAGAGTTTAAAGTAAAGTTCAAGGGAGCATGGTACAACAAAGAAAGAATACAGGAGAAAAAGAATCTTGTGCGTGTGTATAGAAAACTTAAAGAAAGAAATTGATGTATATCTATATCGTTGCGATGATTCTGCATTTAATGGAAATAAATTTATGCGGCAAATAAATTAAGACGATGTTAATTTATTCATTACGTGAAAATTGTTCTCTTTGATCATCTCTTTTGTTTAAAATTTTCAAAATTTTAAGATAAATTTAGGAAGAATAAAAAAATTTGAAGAAGAAAAATCGATAAATTTAAAAAGCTTGAGTGCATCGTTGTTTCAAAATTTTGTATTTTACACGATCGATCGAATCGTTGACACGATTAAATATCTTAAAATTGAACAACTTTGATTTTTAAGAATTTCAAATTCACAGTTATACGAAAAAGGTTAACAACTATTCGAATCGTCCAATTAATTTCTCTTCTACCTATCGATAAATACTCTGAAATATTTGGTTTATCGAGCACACACGATCCTCGATATTCGCGCGGAATTCGTCATACTCCAAAGTCAAGGAACGAGGGTGAAGAAGAAGGGGACTGCGGAAGAACGTTTGACCTATATATGTACCCTTACGTTATTAAATTATATATCTAATATCGAGCTCGCGTATATTTCTTCCATCGACCGTACTTGAATCGAGATATCGGTACTCTCGACACGTAATCCATAAAAAGATCCCAACCGCGAAAAATCTTGATCAATTATGTTCAAACAAGAATTGTCGTTTATTCCAAAATTCAATGATATTTCCTGTAAAATTCAATTTTCGTAAATTTAATTTTCAATTTTGCCTCGATATTTTTCGAAATTTCAGCAAATTTCTGTAAATTATTCTCTCTTTAAATGAACTCTCTTTTAAGCTTTCAAGCTTCAACAAATATAAAATAATTCTCTTTTAACGATAATGAGAAATGGATAAGCGTGATAGAATTGTTCTTATATGAAGTAAAAATTAATAAGTGTTCGTACAAAAACAGAGAGTGTGAAGGAAGATGGAAATTCAATCCAAGATTTCCAATACGAAACGAAAACACACGAAACCATTCGAAACGATCCACTTGAGAAATCTACCGTGTTTTGATTTAACATGACAATAATAAGATAATAACATGACAATAATAACAGAGCCGAGTGCTTGGCAAGTCCGAGGAGTGACGAAAAGCAAATTTTCTAGCTCACTGGCCTATGATGATTTTCTCATCGTGGATACGATGAAGGAGAAGAGTTCGTACATTGTTAGAAAACTCTTCTGGATGAATAGGCTTGCGAGTTTATACCGGACTATAATCGGCTTTTCTAAAATTCCTTCCACCCCGAAGAAAAAATATTAATTAAGCACAATAATTACTAACAAATCTTTTCCATTCCATTGTCCACTTATCGACTTAATTTCCGTTTAATTTCCGTCATTCATGTTAAAGAAAATTAAAATCAATACAATAAGAATTTCTCGAATTACTCCAATCATTATCACCATTTTCATTTCACCATTTTCAATACAATTACAATAAATCTTAAAAACATTGTTACGTTATCGTAACTCTGATATGGATTAAAAAATAAGAAATAAATCAATCATAAGAAGTAACGAAGAACTATATAACAAAAGAAATTAATTTAAAAAAGGAAGATAATTAAGAATTAATTATTTTCATATAAATTATTTTCGTTACTTCGAGAATATTTCCCATTTTTTGGGGAGAGAGAAGGTATACAGAATTTGATGAACTGAAATTCGTTCCGATTAAAAAGAATTCAATAAGAGAATATTGAACTTATTCCTCGTTAAAAACAAAATTCCCTTTTCACATTATCGTATCATGAACGATAATTCTCACTATCCTTCTCGGAAACGTGAAAAGATCCAGAAAACATAAACCAAGCATCGAAAGAAAAGCTCACGGAGGAATCTCTGCAAAATTGAATCGCGCCACCTCTACCATTTAATGTACAATTATTACCTCGCCACGTTACAAGAATCGCGAAGGCGGTTTGCGGTAGTTACAGTGGAACCACCTGTACCGCTCGCGGAAACCTATGCATATAAATCTATTATTACGAGAACGCAGAGGATACGGGTCCTCGTGCGAGAGAGACACGGCAGGAGGGAGGAAGATAGACTGGTAGAACACCTGGAACGAGGTCAAGCCTCTAACACCCCGAGAGCTCCTTGT
Organism: Apis laboriosa; assembly: GCF_014066325.1. Classification (NCBI taxonomy): domain Eukaryota; kingdom Metazoa; phylum Arthropoda; class Insecta; order Hymenoptera; family Apidae; genus Apis; species Apis laboriosa. The sequence continues at coordinate 7,933,341 of NW_025224135.1, forward strand.
TCCTTCACGAGACACGAGACGGCTGTCGCAGATGCGCACATCCGAGCGGAATCGGGGAGTAAAGCGTCTCTCTCTTTCTCTCTCTCTTTCTCTCTTTCCCTCTTTGCCAGCATACGGGAGACATGTGGAGCGGAGGACCCCGTCTTCCTCTCCGGGGTCGGCCTCGACGGGGTTGAAATATCGGGGTTGAAGTTTCGTAGTATCGCGTAGTCGACCGTGACGGGTCCAACCCCGAAGAAAAGAGCGGACCAAAGCGGGGTACAAAGGTGCGCCTCTTCTAATTATCTTGAGCCGAAAGAGCCGTGGAGTTGGCCCAATGGCCGGGGTAATTAATGTTGGATCATATCACGGGGTAAATTTACACGCGTGCTCGAAAATTTCTACAACGACGCGGTTGTTGTACGCTCCTTTGACTCCATTTTACGAGACTTTCCATGACTTGGATGTTCAGTTTCATTTTTGTTTATCAAATACAAAAATGGGAATTTAATGGAACATTACGAGTGTGCTCTTATTTAGCTCTAGTATGAGTAAAGTTAAAAAATACGGTAACAAATCAATTGTATATGCTGTAACGATGATGGACTCCAACATTCAGTCCTGTTGGATTGTTAAAATGAGTCTATCAGTTTAATCTATCAGTCAGTGTTAAAGTCTATCAGTTTTCATGACTTGAATGTTCAGTTTCATTCTTTTTTATTACAAACGATATGAAAATTCATTATCTTATGATGAATTTAATGATTGTATCGTGTAACTCCGGTATGGGTAAAGTTAAAAGATAAGATAAGTTAAAAGATAAGATAAATCGATCACGAGAAGTAACGAAGGATTATGTAACAAAAGAAATTAATTAAAAAAAAGAAGATAATTAAGAATTATTATATAATTAAGATTATTTCCATATAAATTATTTTCATTGCTTCGAGAATATTTTCCACTTTTTTTGGGGGGGAAGAAGATATACAGAATTTGATGAACTGAAATTCGAACGATTAAAAAGAATTTAATAGCAGGATATTGAACTTATTTCTCGTTAAAAAAATTCTGATCGAAAATTAGATGAAGTGGAATGAAATTAAACGAAATAATCGAATAATTTTCATATAAACCTGAAAATAAAATGGTGTATGAAATAAAAAAAAAACAAACAAACAAACAAACAAAAAAAATAATTCGCACGGCTATTATCGAACGACATCCTATCCCGCTTTTCCCGGAACAAAATCGAATTATCCTCCGCGAAAATCCCCAATGTCGAGCTTCACGAGCTCGATCGTTGTTTATTTAAAATTTGGTCCCGCCTGAAAATATACGAGCCACCCATCCATTGAACATCGTTTCAAAATCGCGGTCGACCATCCCCAACCTACCCTCTCGCCTATTTACATTTGGAAAATCAAATTCGCGTTTCATGGAAATTTAATCATTCGATACTCTGGATTACTACGAGCAACAATACAAGCGTATCCGCGCTAAAAGGATAGCTGAATGGTGATTTTATCAAACGTGGATTGATGCTCGTTTTGGGTATGTTACAAAAGACACTTTTTTTTTTCAAAAATAAATTTTCTTTGCATCCATTTAATATAATTTTTCCACGTTTATCAAAATTTATGTCCTAGAATATTTATATATTCTTGGATTAATTAATGCCAAACGAATTGAAAAAAAAAATATTGCATGAAATTCAATATTTCAAAAACAATTTTATATTTCATTTTGTTCTTAATATTCTTATTGATGTTCCAAAGATGTTTTTTTTTTTTTTGGTGTAACAGGAAAATTTCATCAATATAACAAAATATAAATCAATGGAAAAATTTCAAGAAAAAATTTCATGATATTAGAAGTTTGTAGTTTGATGAAAACTTTATAACTTTATAATTGTACGTGAAATTTTCTTGATTGATGAGAGATATTCACGTGGAAAATTCAAGTTTGAACGTGATTCCTTAATATATTTAGTGGCCTGTGAATTATCGGTGATCCATAACACCTATCAAAACTCTAATAAACGAACAAAATTGTGTTCATTTCTTTAAAAAAGTCGTGTATAAAAAGCTGATATTATTAATGAATAAATATTACAATATTTAATTCGATCAATATTAAGAGTATCAAAACTTGCAGTAATTTTGTTTCAAAAACATTATTTTTATTTTTAATTAACAAAATCACGATTCAAATTCATGGCCGATGACCCTTAATCCGGGGTCTACAAGTCTTCCGCCAAGGCTTACTCTTATTGCTTCTTTATATTAAATATGATACAAATCTTACTCTGTATCTTTTCGACAAATTGATACATTTTGATATTTACTGTAATTTATATTGTATCAACTATAACTTCAAGAAAAAAAACGTAGTGTGCTTCTCTCGAAGAATATTTAACCAGAAGTATACAGAGGCTCGATTTTTGCTACATCGTCTCAAACCTCTCTCTCTTTCCCATTGAGGCGCATCCAACCCTCGTTACGTCACCACGCCAATAATTTTGATCGTCAAACGAGCTCGCCAGGGTAAGTGGTTTTTTCTTGATAAGGAGGCACATCGCGATTCGTTCGTTTCAACCGGCCGTAGCCCGAGGCCAGAGCGGATAAAAATTCATAGGCAACCTCCTCTCCTCGAGATGTTATCGTCACCTTCCTCGCCTTGGTCGGGCGAAGGAAAACGAAGAATGCCAGCCACTCGGGAAGGAGGAACCATCGTCAACGACGTCGTTCACAGAACGGTATGAGAAATATACAGTGGCTGTGTATATATATTTTAAAGGCCTTCGGAAAATATTTCGAAAAATGGAGCTTTATAGTTAAGCAAAGTTTAGCAAAGTCGTAGTTATATGGGACGTTGAGTTGAATTTTCGAAGTGAATTGAAGAAAAGAAATGAGATTTTTCTCGAATTATCTTCTTGATTCTTATTTAATTTTTTTTATAGAAAGATCGTATAAAATTAATTAGAAATTAAAATTTTGAACACTAATCTTTATAGTATTCATGCTTTTGTATCTATAAGTTTGAAAGAGCAAAATGAACTATATAATAATTTGTAAATAAATATTTGCATTTGTTATTAATTCTTCACAAAAAGTGAATAAATTAAAGAGATTAGGATGTTGGCTATTATATTTCGTTTTATGATTAAAATAATTGAAAATATTGCACTATTCTTAAAGAGATGGCTAAATGAAAATAAAGATAAAGAGAAATATATACATATATTTTACTTTCACGGGAAAAGTAATGAAAGTCGTGAAAAAGTAAAAAAGTGTGCAATCAGAGTTAAAACGTTGAAAAGTGAGAATCGAGAAATTAACGAGTTGGAAACAGAGGGTCGAAGAGAGTGTTTAAATCATGTCCTTCTCCATTTCTTTTTCCCGTTTTAGTATTTCAACTTTCTAGATGTTCTGTATAATATGAACATTTTATCTTACATTTTGATTAAATGCTTCCATTTAAATTTAACATAATAAATTTTTAATTTTTGTCAATATAATTATAAATAAATTCACTTGTAATAATATCAATTTTCTCGTATATGATTTTGATCAAAATCATTTTGATCAAAATCAAAAATAGTTCAGAAAATTAGCAAGACACGTCGACTTTCTCTTTAAAATTTATGTACACGAACGAACAGTTTTCATTCGTAATATAATTATCATTATTATCGATATCAATATTATGATTAAAATGTTTATGATTCATTGACGATAAATTACAATCAGATAATAATAAAAACATAAAATATTTATGCATTATCGATAGAATAATGAATATAATTTTTAAATTTATGATTGTACAGTTACATAAAATTTAATCCGTTTGTCATTCATTGAATGATAAAAATATCATTAATTGATTAATTATAAATTCCTCTATTTTCCTCGTTAATCCTTCAAAATAATTATCGCGAAAAAGGTACGCGGAACCGGCGCATATGGATATCGGAAATGTAGATTCCCAAGAAGAGCAGCTAGTTTTAGCCCGTTATCCGGCTAGAGATTAATTCAGCTAATTCTTTTGCCCGACAATTATTCTGCGCAAAAGATCGCTTGTAATTTGCATCATTGCGACGCGATTCAAATTTTTTGACCCAGATGCAGAATGGACAAATAGAAAATTTTTTTTGGATACAAGAAAAACGAAAAAGAGGAAGGAAGGGGGACATCTATCGAATGCTTTGTGAGAATTTTTAAGAAGGATTCACTTTTAGATGAAAAAAATCGTGCAATCTTTCTAATTTTTCAAAATCGAAATTTTTGAGTGAAAAAATAATTACTCAGATATCGATGTATCATTTCAAAACGATTCTTTAAAGTCTGTTTTTTGAATCTTTAAATCCTTTTTTTTTTTAAAAATGTAAAATCTAGAATATAGAATGTAGAATGTAGAATCTATATTTAATGTAGAATCTAGAATATAGAATGTAGAATGTAGAATCTATATTTATCGATGAGAAAATACACGCATAGAGATCGAATTTGGCGCCAACAATTATTCGAAAATCGAACACTATTGAGGATGTTTATAATGTTTAGGGGATTTTTTTTATTATTTTCAATAAAAATATAATATATATCTTTCCCTTCCGCTTAATAGATTTTACAAATTTTATCTTTGTAAATGTTATTTTCAATAGAATTCAATTTCCAATATCATCATCCGAAAAATTAAGCCTAAATTAACTTCTTTTGAGGATGAATAAAAGAAAATTCTAAATTTCTTAAGTCCTTAAGTCTTATTATAAACTTCAAATTACAATAACTGGAACAACTAATAATTATATTTGAAATAAATTTTTCACATGATAAAATTCTTTAAACCATAGATTTAAGATCAACTATTTATTCATTTATAAATAATACATTTTTCCATTCATAAAATATCAATCGGTAAAATGTCGAGACATGATCTGTCTTTATTTCAGAGACAATCTTCGTTCGTATTGTTGAAGCAACGACGTTGTTTCGAGGCTGAAGGATCTATAAGGGATTGTCAAAAGAGAGGCAGGAGATTGAAATGTCCTGCAAACGAAACTTCGATCTTTGTGAATCTCTGGGTGTCTTTGTCCCAGTGTGAAAGTGTGCACACTGGACTTGTGAAATAGCCTCCAATTGTTCTTTGACTATATACTATAACGTGAAGGTTATTGGGCTCTTCCAAATCCCAGATGCAGTTCGATTGGATTTAACCGATCGAGTGTGAGTGTTATGTACGATATCATTATTTCACGTTTAAAAATAAGGAGGAATTGAATGGCTGTGGAAACTATTATGAGATTTTAAATAGCGATTTCAAAAGTACGAGATGTTGCAATGTTTTGAAGGGAAAATTTTCTTATCATGCGATTATTGTGACTTTGAAATTCAATTTTTGGAAAATATAGTAGTGTGAGTATTTTGGTTCCTAATTAGTTCAATCGATTTAAGTTCAAATTAAATTTAAATATTTATAATAATATCTAATATAAAATATATGTAATAGCGTTGTATATACGTACGTATATACATATACCAGCTCGTTCATAACAAGAATCATTATCAATAATACATTTGCAGCAATGTGATACATATAAAAATATTGTATAATATATAAAAATGTTGTACATTATATTATTTTTTTTTTTTTTTATTAGTTTTGTTACTTTCGTTTCTACTAATTTTTTGACATTGACCCTGTTAAATTATTCTTATGTCGCTTTTTTTTTTTAGAATTAACACCGTGGTTCCGTATTTTTTATTAAACTACATTTCTTCTTAAAGAGAAGAATTTAACTTTTAGATTTTTTTCAAAATTCAGATAAATAAAAACAAGCAGAAAGTTTTCAGAATCTCTTTTTTAATCTTTTGAGATTATTGACTTTTAAAATTATGTTACATATACGCACAAATAAGAATCGTGAGTACGAATCTGCTTTGTATTTCTTACACATTCATTGCTCTTCCTCTTCAAGAGATATAAAACAAGGATTCAAAATTCAGTTCCATTCCGTATTGTAACCATTAAATAAAAACGAGCAAAAATAAAATCTACAATTATCTTCCATTTTTGCTGTTCTGCTCAAAATCAACTTTTCTATTGATCCAATTAATTATTGAATAAAAAAGATCATATTTCTATACAATTTTCCTTTTTTCTTACGATTTTGTTATGGAAAATAATTTTTCCAATATTGATATAAAATTTCTCAATTCTTTGCTTTTCTCAATAATAATATAAGATATAGTTGATTCAGCAAGATAAACGTTTTGCACAAAAACAACGCATTCTTCTCAAATCATGCAATCATATCCAATTCCACCAAATTTAAAATTTAGTTAAGAAGCCTCTAAAAATATTTTGAATGATTATGAATGATTTTTCCTTCAATATTTATCTTGTACAAGAATTCTAGAAGTATTTGATATGATATCAAAATAGATGAATTGCTTTTCTCAAAGACACGCAATAAAATATTCAAATCCACGAAATGTTCGAGGAGAACACTAAAAAGAGAAGATTCGTTATCCATGTTGTAAAAGAATTTCCATCGAATTCATACAAATATTTTAACAATGATGCAACTGTCATTTTCAACGCTTTAGTTGAAATCAATTAACAATGTAATAATAGATGATCCATTCAATATATTTACTTCTCTATCGATTGATCGTGGAATACGCTCTATTATGTGTAAATCCATTTCTCAAGGTAACGAATTCGCCTCGATTACCGTTTTCCAAGATGCAAAGTACGAAATTCCTTGTTTTATGCTTATTTAAAATTTCAAAACTCTTTAATAGGATATTGTCTGTTTCGATATTAAATTTTTTTTTTTTTGCATCCTCGTAATGATTTCTTTTTCAATGCTTATTTTATATTTGTTACATTATATTTTCTCAAGAATTTTTATATGACTCATACATGGCAAGCACAATTCAAATTCTGGTATGATATTGATTCTATTTTGTTTACATTGTTGCTTAACCAAATGAATCACTATGTCTTTCAATTGTTGTTTGTTACAAATCATGTAAAGTTACATATATATAAGTGGCATATAGGAAAATAAGATAAAAATTCTATATATATTTTGTATTTATTTATTTATTTATTTATTTATTTTACGATTATTTTACAATATTCCAGTATTGTATGAAGTCGTTAAATAAAAATAAGCAAAAATTGCAATCGTATTTTGCTTGATTTTCTTTTTTTACAATTAATTGTTAATATTAATTTCTTCAACGTTAACCACAATTTATTCTTCTCTCAAAATTCGAAAAATTTTTAGTTTACCAAATATCTATTTTTTTTCGATAATCATTATATATGAAAAATTATCTTAGATTTGTTCAAAATTCAGATAAATAGAAATAGTGGTTATCAGAATCTCTTCTGTCACGATTTCTTTAAGATTATTATCTCTTTTAAAAACTATATACATATAAGACACGAATATACATAAATATATATATTTTGTATTCCTTTCATATTCATTGCTGCTCCCCTCAAAAGTCGATATATTGTCGACTTGTATATGTCGATAAATTTGATAACAAGGATTAATTGTTTCATTATTGTTACTAATCATTTTTTTTTATAATTTTTTTTGTTACGACATTGACTTGTTTGACGTTGATTACAATTTTTTCTTCTTCTGTCTTCTTCAATAATCGTATAAGATATAATTGATTGAGCACATGAACGTATATATGCCTCATACGATTATTTCACGCTTTATAATCATAAATCATAAATCATGCAATCATGTTCTATTCTAAAAATCCTCTAATAGAAATATTAATGATATCATTGTCATTTTCTCTTGTACTAAATGATTCTTTCTTCAATATCTATTTTGTATGTATTACATTGTTGTTTTTTTTTTTTCAAGAATCAATAGATAATTTCACTTTCTATTGCTCATTAAATTTTACATTTTGCTTTTCATTTTTCAGAAATCGTATTATTCAATTTTCAAACAAACAAGTGATTTCTTTTGTCCAAAAAGAATCCTTGTGGAAACTTTTTAGACTTCCTTTGTCCAAATGTTATAATAAATTCTTAAAAAAAAAAAAAAAAAAATTACACACATGAATAGGAAATTGGAAAAGATTCTAGAAAAGAATCTTTCTTCGATCATTTCGAAGATTTTTCTTTTATTTATTGCGTACTCGTTTCGCATTATTCTGCAAAAATCGATGATTAAAACTTGATGATTGAAGAATTCTAAATTATGTTATGATATGTTTTATATTTATATGTCTTATACTTAAGATAACTGGATAATTTCTTTTCCATTTCACATTTTTATTGCTTATTAAAATTGTATGATTGAAAAATTATTTTTTCAATTGTTCTATGAAAAAAACGAGCAGATATTCCATTTACATTCTGCATCATTTTTTTTTTTTTTGCGATTAATTCTGTCACGATGTTAGTTTTTTCAACATTGCCCATTAAATTCCCTCCGCAATTTTCTTTTTTTCAAGATCATATATAATTGATCTAATAGATCTTTTATTATTTTTTTTTTTAAAGATTAGTCCTGTTCAACATCGGCCATTAAATTTTATATGCCTTTCTGTTTTTTCCTCTTATTTTTTGCAATTAATTGTTTTATGATAATGAAAAGAATTTTTCATTAGCCATAATTTTTTTTTGCTTTTTTTCATCTATTAAAAGACTGTCCTCTCTTATTTTATTAATTTTTTTTTTTAACGATTAGTTCTGTTAAATCACTAATTTCTAGCATTGGTCAAATAAAAATAGATTATATAAAATTTTCCTTCTCTTTTGTTTTTATTAATTTTATTATAATTATTTTACGATTTTAATATCTTTATTGGCTTCTATTTTCACAAATTTTTATCAGCAATCTCATGTAATTTAATTCATTTTATTGATTTTTTTTTTGCGATTAATTTTGTTATGTTATTAATTCCGCACATTAAATAAAAATAGACAGAGATTGTAACTGTGTCTTGCACGATTTCATTTTTTTTTTTTTTTTTAGTTTTTTATTCCTTCATCGACCACTAAATTTCTTTCACAACTTTGTCTGTTTTTTCAAAAATTATACGTGACTCAAATCTGACATTCTTTCAGTAAACCAATAATAACTGACTTCGACGATTGAAGCTCCGAAGCTTTTTTCACTATTTTAAATTTAATAAAAATTTTATGATTATCAATATCAGAAATTTTGATACAAAAATATACGTACGCATGATCTAATCAACATTCTATGAATATTCAGTTAAACAATATTAATTTCAATATCGTTGAAAAACCTCTGTTAACACTTCATTAAATGGGACAGTTTTCGGTATTAGTATTTCGTATACTTTTTTTTTGCGAACAATGATTCTTCAATAAGTATCTTATCTAATATCTTAACATTAATAAAATTCTAATATTAATAAAGATTAATTCAAAGATTGATTAAAATCTTGACAATAATTTTTTTTAAACAAAATTTAAATGAACAATAGGATTGTTGCATCTTTTTTTTCTTTTTCTTTTTTATGAAAAAAAAAGTTTAACCTGGAAGATACAGAGCAAATCGAAACAATCGATCGAAGATCGATCCATTTATTTTATAAAAATTCTTTAATCATCATCAATCATCTTCACAAAATAGAATTAATAAAAAAAATTAAACAACAATATGTTTAATATTAATATTAATATTAAAACAGATTTTTTCATTCATTTCTTAACGTCAATCATAATAAATATAATTCTGTATAATAATAATTGTTAACATAACAGAATTATTCAATTTTAATTATATAAATAATTTTTAAATAAAGTAAGAATAATAAATGCGCGGGAATTGTATTTTACTCGTTTGCTTGTACTATGGAAAATCATAAAATACATAAAAATCGTAAAAATTGACCAATGCATAAACCATAAATTTTCAATATTCAAATATGATATTCAATTATGATATTCAAATACGAATAAAATATTGAAATATATTCATACAAAGTGTATCTTACCGAAAACGCTTTCAGGAACACCAGACACTGTATGATGCCCTCCATCGTGTCCCCCGTTAAGCAAAACGTGCCAGTCAGGTGACGACCCTTACGTCCGATCACAGAGCAGAGGTTGGCCTGGACGAAGGCGTTCTGTGACCGCGTGGCTGCCGTCAGGGCTGGCTGGTGCGATCCGGAGCTTATCAACCGCTCCAGCGAGTCCATCTCTCCTCTTCGTGATCCTGTATATCGTGTCCCTCTGTTCAAGACCCAATGTTCAAGTGTCAACGAGCTACTCTCAGCCTCAAACTTCAGGTCTTCAATGAGAAGACGCTATATCCAATGATTGTTCTTCTCTTAACATGTAACTAGTACACTTAAAACTGTATATATATAACGTCGATACAGTTTGATATGACAACTCGAATGCAAGGGAATCGATCTGCCATTCTCTGGGAAAAAGAAATAGATACGTGAATGCCAGACAACTCGATCGAGCCTGTTCTGTCATTCTTCGGGAAAAGTAATTGTTGCGCGAATGTCAAACAACTCGAGTACAACTCGAGTCGTTCTGCCATTCTCCGGATGGAAAAGTGGATGGACGATCAATACGAACGTCAAGTACAATTGAACTGTTCTTTCTTTTGTCTGGGAAAAGTAGCAATACGTCAAACAACTGAAGTATTAATCGAATCGGTGTTTCATTGTCTGGGATAAATGGCGATACGTCAATGTCATACAACCGAATTATTGTTTCATTGTCTAGGAAATATACGCCAAATAACTCAGTTTACTTAATTTCAATTTTATTAAAAACTAAATTATTATTTCATTGTTTAGGAAAATTAGCAAAATGTTCAATATAATTGAATTATTTAGGAAAATTAGCAAAATGTTCAATACAATTGAATTCTTCTTTTATTGTCTAGAAAAATAGTTTTACGTTGAACGAATTGAAATATCGTTAGGAAATATTGTTTGAGAAAAAATAGCAAAGACGTCATATATAATTGAATATTATTGAGAAATATCATCTAAGAAAAATGGCAAATGCGTCAAACAAAACAACTCGGACACAATTGAATTGTTATTTTTAATCGTCCAGGAAAAATAGTAGGACGTTGTAATAATTGAATTGTTGTTTTATTGTCTTGGAAAAGAAAGATGCCGATGTCAATACAACTTGAATACAATCGTTGTTTCGTTGTCTGGGAAAGGTAGCTCTACGTCGAATAATTACGATTGGAATAATACAACTGAATTTGTTGTTTTATTGTCTGGGGGGCGGGGGGGGGGGGGAATAGCGATACGTCAAACGACGAAAAAAAAAAATATTAATTGAAATATTTTGTCACTTTCGCAACATAAATAGCATCACACATTGCAAATATTGTTTTTACTAATATATCGAGTTCCATGATCCCGATCACAAATTATTCGCAAACTTAGATCGACAAAAATCGTTCTTGTAATTTTCTCTTGTTCTCGTATCTATTCATTCGATTCTCGAATATAATATAATCGATACGTTTTGTTTCTTTGCACAAAAGTTTACAGCCAACTGTACCTATTCCACCTCGGTAGAAATTTCTTCGAAAATTCGGTCCTCGAAGATAGGCAGTGAAACGGCGATTTTCCATCGGCCGACTTAAAATTTTCACAGCATTTTACAATATGTATGTAAAAGTGAATAGAAACACCTTTAAGAAGAAAACGTTCGTTGTCCACGCATTTTTAACATAGAATGGAACAGCGATTTCTATCGCTTTAATCATTAAACGTGATCGATAAATTGGGAGATTTCATCGATCAACAGCGCAATAATAGATGATCCATGTATCTATTCCCGTATCGATTGGAATAATGTGCTCCATCATCATGTGCAAATGCATTTGTCAAGGCGGCATGGATTAGCCCCGTTCTCCACGAGTGTCGTTTTGACAAGTCACGCGATCATATTCAGATCTACATTTACATCTACATCTACATCTACATTTGAAGGGCAAGAACCCTCTAACAGAAATGTTTGATATCATTGTTATTTTTTGTTCATTTCCTTTAAACGATATCTTGAACACTTATTTTTGTACTTATCATATTTCTGTCTTTTTCAAGAATTAATCAGTTTGTGTGACGTTTGACGGCAAATACGTAGAACTGTTGTTAGATGTCGATTCGAGACAGGCAAACAATATTTTTCTCCCACTTCGAGCGGCTCGGATAAAGTCACACGTGTGAATAGTTCATGTGTATGGGACAAACATTCTATATCTTGCATTATTATTCCTCCTTTTTTTTCTTTTTCCTTTTTCTCCTTTTAAAATTAGTTCTGTCACGATGTCCGAACATTAGCCACTGAATAAAAATAGAAAACTATCATATCTTTATTTCGCATCACTTCCACGATTTTGATATTTTATTATAACTTCCTTCGATATTAATCACTATTATTCACAATTTTCTCTCCCCTCTTCTTCAGGAATCGTATAATTGATGATACCCATATGCATAAACTGTTTTCTGAATGTTTCTTCGAAAATCACACGTGTAGACTGTACAACAACGTATTCTCCGCAACAATCGAACAAAATAATTCACACAAAAATAATTTGCACAAGAAAGAATAAAACAATTGCACGAAGAACGTGATTCCTATAGAATTTTTTCGAAATTCAGATAAACAAAAAGACCACACGTATCTCTCTAAACTGTTGTTCTGTTTCAATTTTCTCACAATTGTTGACCGATTCTTCTAAAAGTTGTCATATAAGTAGGAAGCTGAAAGAAGAGGCGATGTTCACTGAGGGCAACAAGCCGGTCGGCCCTGCATCCTGTGAGAAATCGAGAATATACGTTGCGTGCGAGTTGAAGCTTGAAACGAGCGTCTAGGCTCGGCGGTTTGCGGTGTGGCATAACGTCTGATCAAATCGCACATCTCGTAGCATAGGAAGCAGATACCTATTATCATGAACGTTTCCATTGTATCGATTACCGTTTCCTCCGAGACACGGAACAGATTAGTCCACTGGGAATGGAAATGCTGTTACGTTCATCTAACAATATTATGTCTTCCTTATGTCTCTCCTCTCCTGAGGTATCCTGTTATTTCATACTATTTCTTATTATTGTGCTTCATTATCGATAAATTTCTCATTGTAAAAAATGGCGAGAGAATAAGTTTTTGGCAACTTTTTCGTTGCAAGATTCCTCGCTTTAAAAAGCTTAAAATTTTCTAGAAAATGTGATACTTTAGTTTCTACTTCTTTTAACCGGTACCTCTTAGCCGTACTAAGATATATTCTTCTCTTTATATCCTTTTATTCTATAGTATTTCGTTACAACATTTCATTTTTTCCTTCTATTATCAACGAAACTAAAATAACTACGGAAATAATTATTTCCCGTTTGCAACTTTTCGTTGCAAAAAATCAATGCGAAAATGTGATTCTCTGTTTTTGATATGCTGTTTTTCTTCAACGGCTTCTCTTCGTTTCTCAATCGTGACAAGGTTAGAACAAAGGATAAACGTTCCTCCCTATATCCTGTTCTATCCCGTTACAAAGTAACATTTCCTCTTTGTTGAATTACCACCGATACCAAAGTATATGAATATACTCTCTCTTCAATTCAATTCCGCTCGAAATCATGTGGTCGTCTCGTAGACGATGTTAATCCACGTCAACGGTATACCACTTATTTACGATCTTGAAAAAATGAAAAGATTTCTCTTATTTCCGTATAAATGTTGTACCATCCAATATCGACGTTAACAATAACACACTTTTACACGATGACTGTAGTCTTATCCTGCTCCCTGTTCGGGATTAAACAACGCACCCTTCCAAACCTTCCACTCTTCGCTCTCATCGAAAGCGCACACCTCCAGCTAGGATCGGGTAACGCGTGTCCCCTTTACACGCGAATCTAGCGAAGAGGGAGCCACGTAGGGGTGGCGCGGAGAGTGGAGAAGCAAAACACGTACCATGTGGGTTTTACTCGAGGAGCGTGAAAGATCGTGCGGCTCCTCCCGCGTCGTCCTCCCGCGAGACGACCGATATCGGCCCAATCAAAGTCGATCGGCCAGACGATTACGCGTCTTTTCGTACCTTGGTTCCTTTCTCCTCCCGTGTTTTCAATCACCGTTCGTTGTCACTCGAGCCACGCTCTGTCGAGGCGCGTTCTTCCTTCCCCGTGTTTACCCGCGAGACACGGACACGCGTCGACGAATCACCGCCGCGGATAACTTCCCCGCGCTCGAACTGGGTCACCGACACGCGGATTGAACGCGTAAATGCAATGTCGTCGGGAGCGTGATGCAGATCCGGGCGAGCGGAACGGGCGACAGAGGCACGGTAATATTGGCAGCCTCGCAAGCTACGGGCCAGCGTATGACTACTAACCAGATACTCTCGCGGCGTGAGGGTGCGCCTTTGCAAGGGTGGGCGGGTGGAAGCGAGGTGGATGCTGGGCGACGGCGCGGCCCGCGGCGCCACCCCCTCTGCTCTCGCAAAATCCACTCCCCCTCCCGCTCCTCTCTTCCCTCTCCGCTTGGATTCTCTTCCTCCCCTGGGATGCTCTTCCCACTTCTTCTTCTTCTTCTTTCCTCTTTCTTCTTCCTTCTCTCACTTTTTGTCTCCTTTGTCCTACTCCGCTTTCCACTTCTCGACAACTTTTTGTCTCTTTCCCCCTTCTTTTTTTACGACTGTTCTGCCTTCCCCCTGTGTCTTTATCTGTCTTTCGGTCGGAGGTAGCGCGTCCTTTTTTCTTTTCTTTTTTTTTTTTTTGCGCTTTGCTCGTCGCGCCTCTGCTACGTTCTAAATTTTTGTGATTTCGCACGCGACTCGCGGACGAGTGGTACGCTCGATCTATCTATCGTAAGAAGAGGCAATGCTAGAGGGGAATTAATATTGTTGTTGGTTAGACGTGTAGGTTGTTGTCGTAGTGATGTTTGGTTGGAAAGTTGCGTAATGGAATCTTTATGGTTGATGGGAATTTTGGAGAGAGAGAGAGAGAGAGAGAGAGAGGATAATTTGAAAAAATAGATTGTATTGGTGCTCGAGGAAGATTCGAAAGAATATGAATATTTCGTATATTGTATTTTATAGATTTGGTGTTTAATCATTTGTTATATCTTTTGATTTTTAATATAATCTTTATTTTGTACTTTGAATTTTCCAAATAGAAGTTATGATTTACGAAATTTGTAATAAAAATTCAGTCATAATTTTCATGATCAGATTTTTAAATAACTTAGTATATACGAATTGAATGCCAAATATACGTTACAAAAAAAAAAATTTAAATTTACAATTTATATATCCAAAGTGTCTGGATTCTTTGGAAAAGATATCATAAGGCATGAAAATAATTTTGTATCAATATTTACAATTTATATATCCAAAATGTCTTGATTCTTTAGTAAAGATATGATAAGTTATAATTTTTTTTTTTACACATATAATATTAAAGCAGTGTGTAAGTGATCTTAAATTGCATTTGAAAATCAAATTTAATTTTTAATTTATACAATCTTCTTTTTTTTTTTTTTTTTTTAAATTTCTTTTTTATATCTTGAGATATTTTGATAAACACACTTTTTGAATAGAAATTCCATGATGATGAAATTATACAAACTGCTTGAATAATATTTTGTTTTTTTTCTATTCTTTCTATTCTCAATCGATGTTAAGAAACAAAAGCCACATTTTTCGTGGACACTAGAAGTGTATTTTATATATAAAACGACGAACCTCGTACTACAGAACGTGGTACTATAAAATACTCACGATTGATCGTGATCTCGATGCTGCCTAACAATTCTTGCTGACGTACACTGCACACTTTTCTGTTTTTTTTTTTTTACATTTGTTATGTTTCTCGAGGTCTGAATGCGATCTTGCTGACGTTCGTATTGACTACGTTATTGAATAGGATCCTTGGTTACACTCTCCTCAAAATTTTAATATAACAATATTTCAATATTTAGTTAATAATTCATTTCCATATAACAATATTTCAAATATAATATATTTCTAAGGATTGCTTTGATGTCCTCTATCAATAATTTTAATTTTAACCACGATCTTTGTATCACAATCAAACAGAAACTTAACATCGCATGAGATATTAATTTAAATATTATATTATTATTTCGGCCATATTTTTATTATAATGAAAAATATTTTCACAATTTTTTTTTATTTGTAATACATTCGATAAAGTTGAAAAATATCCAATCATATTTCTTCAAGAATACCAACTCGAATATTGAATTTATAAATGGATATAATAGAAATTTATCGATTTAACAGATATCTATATTCATTATGCGCATGAAATAACTATATGCAATATTTTGTAACATAACTAGATAAAGTTTAGTCACAATATTGCTGCATTTCGAACACGTATACCAGGTTTTCTCCTATGGGTATTATAAATATATCGAAACACGGTATTAAATTTTGTAATAAGACATGTGTTAAATTCATGAAAATATAATTTATTTGTGAATTTTCATAAGTTGTCCAAAAAAATATCGATTTTTGATCGACTGTTTTTCGCATCCCTTGTTCCCTTACGGACAAAAGAGAATAAAAAGAAAGAGATGATGGAAGAAAAAAGGCGAAAAGAACGAAACGGGGTTCGTAGAGAAAGAAAAAAAAAATAGTACGATTTTTTTTTTTTTGGATAGACATAAACATGAAAAAGAGAAAGGTCTCGAAGATCTATGAAACGTGGCACGGCCAGTAAAGAAGTATAAAGTACAAAGAAGTGAAATTTATATTATCTTGCAAAGATTATCCTCGATCGAAGCAATGGCGAATAACACGAGGAATTCAAATATATTCAAAGATAATATCTTTTCATTTCGTGTCGTAAATGCGATTACGTTTATCGTAAAATTTATAGAAAATTGTTTTCAGATCAAAATTGCCCGATTTTTTACGCTTTGCAAGCGACATGATTTATAAACATTATTTTAAAAAAATTCGAGCAAACTCTATTGTTGGCTATAAAGGGATGGCCATTGAACGATATGATATTACCGATGTTACTAATATTAAGAATTTTTGCTTCGAAAGGAGAAACTTTGAGGCAAATGTAATAAAATAAAATAAAAAGATAAAAAAAAAGAAGCTTAGAATTTTCAATAATTTTCAACTTCGTTGTAAATTTGAGATTTTTTTTAAAGAAATTTTTTTTCTCCCAAAATGAAAAACCCGCTAAAGAAATCATTGAAATGTTTCAAAAAAAAAAACAAAAAAAATAGAAAAATGTAACTATATTGAAATGCACAAAAAGAAATTTCAAATAAGATTTCTTAAAGTTCGTAGGAATATCGATTCGGTATATCGAAAATCGAAGATTTTTACTTTAATATAATATTTTCACAAACTATATCTTCGCCTATTTTCTATTCCACTCGAACTGGAGGAAACTTTACTGCATCCCCAGTTCACCACAACTTCTTACTTTTTCATTTAAGGGAGAGTAAAAGTATACTCGGCATGTCCCAGTTTCATAGAACAAACATTCGCGGCGCCACGCAGCATCGTGAATAAACGTTTGCCAATTATTTTTTGCATTACTTAGCTCTCACTATTACGTATCTCGGTATTAATAAAGTATCAACCAAAGTAGAAAGTCCTGTAACGATAAGTAGAAGATGTTGTAAAGTTATGCGGCAACTAGAAAGTTGTATAACGAACGTCTTAAACTTGCAAACAACAACGATTTTATCGTTTATCTCGTTTTCGAGATTTTTCTTTATTTTAATTCATGTTTTGCTGCATTTTTTTGTTGAAGAAATTTTATAGAAATATAAAATAAATGATACGTAAAAAAATAATTTAACGAAAATTTAAAATTTATTTATGTAATATTATAAGCGAGACTTGTAAAAATCTTAACAGTGTGTTTTGCATAAAAAAATTTAAATAGATTTAAATTTAAAGGAAAAAAAAAAGAAAAAATATTGATAGATCGAAGATCATCGATACAATATAAACTTTAATTTATCGTTAAATTATTTTTTTATTAAAAAAAATTATAGAAAAGGAAGGACAAACGTGATATAATGTATATAATTTTTTAATTCAACATGCATAATATCTCTAATCTTTTTAATTTGAACAAATCTATCATTTCTTTTTGAATTTATACAAATAAAATTTTTCAAACTCAAATATTTAACTCAAATTTCGTATCATAATCATAATAAATGAATTCTCGTTTTTGAAAATCCAATTAAAAAATTGTATTATTGTTACTATTATTTATTTGCAAATTGATTCAAGAATCAAAAGTTCCAGTTTTCTCCTAGCAAAAATTAATTCCTTTGCATGAGATCAATCACGAATCCTTTGCAATCGATGTAAAAATTAATTTTTTAATTAATAAAATCTAGTAATAATAGTAATAAATCTTATGATCTATTGTATCTTATATCATCGAAAATTAGTTCTTTTGTGCTCTTCTCTTCTTTGCGATTAATTAATTAATTAACGAAAATTAATTTTGTCGCATGACAGCGCATCTTATATTCTTTCAAATTATTTCATAACTTATAAGGCGGTTTGGGGTTTACGATTAAATTTTCCATAAAAAGAAGGATGTCGCTGATCAGCGATTCTACAACTAAGTTTATGTTTCTAATATGAGACAAAAGGAAAAAGATTCGATTTACTTTTTTTTATTTTTAAATGATATTGATTATAATGTTCTAACATTGAAAATTTGTCATGTAATTTAAAAAAAAAAAATGATTTACTTTCTCTGTTTCCTTTTATGATTTGGGACCGAGTTTTTTTTTTTATATAAAAAATATATAAAAAAATATTATATAAAAAAATATTTATATAAAAAAAAAAAAGAAAGATTCGATTTACTTATTTTTTTTTATACCTTTGTCTTATTTTTAAGCAATGTTGATTATACTGTTCTCATGAAATTTGATTGATAATTTAATATGTAATTTATAATATATAATTTAATATGTAATTTAGAGAGTATGATTTTTTTCTCTTTATTGTCATATCTTTTTCTTTATGATCTAGGAACGAGTCTTTTTTTTACACAAAATAAAAGAAAAAATTCGATTTATTTTTTTTTTTTTAATCTTTTTTTCATCTTATTTTTAAACAATCTTGATTATACTGTTCTCATGTAATTTGATTGATAATTTGATATATATTTTAGAAAGTATGATTTTTCTCTCTCTGTTGTCATCTTCTCCTTTACGATCTGGGACCGAGTTTTTTTTTACGCGAAAAAAAAGAGATTCAAATTATTTTTTCTTATTTTTATTCATTTTATTCATAAGCAATATCGATTATACTGTTATCATGAAATTTCATTGATTTGCTATATAATTTGGAGAATATGATTTCTCCGTAATTTCTTTTTGTCAATGATCTGGGACCGAGTTTTTTTTTACGCGACAAAGAAAAGATTCGATTTACTTTTTTTTTTATTTATTTTATTCATTATCAATATTGATTATACTGTTATCATGAAATTTCATTGATTTGATGTGCAATTTGGAGAATATGATTTGCTTTCTCCATAATTTCTTTTCGTTGATGATCTGGGATTGAGTTCTTTTTACGCGAAAAAAAGAGAGATTCGATTTACTTTTTTTTATCTTTATTCGTTTTATTTTTAAGCGATATTGATTATACTGTTCTCATGAAATATATGATTTGGTATATAATTTAGAGAATATGATTTGCTTTCTCTGTGATTTCTTTTCCTTAATGATTTTTGTTTTTTTTTTTTTTTTACATGAAAAAATAAAAGATTCGATTTAATTCTTTATTCATTTTATTCTTAAACGATATTATTTTCACGGAACTTCACTGATAATTTGTTTTTTTATGATAATTTTTTTTATATATTCATAAATTCTTCTCTAATCTTTATTACGTTATCTTTATAATTGTAAACAATTTTGCAAATCTAACAAATTCATTATTACATCGCTGTGAATTGTTTCATAACTAATCAGGCGATTTGTAAAATAATGCTTAACAAGAAGGATGTCTTTTTTTTTTTTTTTACTAATATAGAGAAAGGGAAAGATTCGATTTACTTGTTTTTATCTTTATTTTATTAATCTTTTTTTAAACGAATTTGATTATTGATTACTGTTCTTACGAGACTGCATTGGCAATTCTTTGTTGTTTGGTGTTATAATTTAAAAAAATTTGTTTTGCTTTTCTTATTGTGTCATTTTTTTTAATGACCGAGTGTCTTGCAAACATATCTTTCCTTGCAATACAACGCGAATACTTGTATTTTCAAGTATTGTATATGTTAAATATTCTTTGTGATTTAATTTTAACATCTTTGATCATTGAAAAATTGACTTCTTAATGGATTAGCATATCAGAATCATCGCAGAAATTTAAAGGATATTTACATAATCAAAGAATTAGAACGTGCACAAATAGATAGTGCACAGTAATGTTGAAACGTTTGTCAAAGTTCAGAGGCCGAGATGGAATAAAAGGAAATTCAATTTTTTCTTCAGATATTAAACAATATTGATTATACTGTTCTTACGAAATTGCATTAACAACGTTTTCATTAATTATGAACATAATATCAATTTATTTCAAAAAAGAATCTGTAGAGCAAATCGATTATAATTTTATCATTTGTTTAAATATATGTTATCATATCAAAAATAGGTTTTGCTATTTTTTTAAACATTTAAAACAATTTCATAAATACTGATTTCACTAATACATCTTTGAGCTTTAGTTCGAGGAGGAGGGGTTTTTAGTGGGTAGTCACTCTAAACTTTGACAGTCCCACATAATCCATCGGTACGGGCCGATGGGTATGCATAAAGCATTTTCCCCTTCTCACGAAAAAAAAAAAAAAAAAAAAAAAAAGAATCATAATCCTTAAGATAGAAATCTATTCCAAAAATATCTCTCTTTCTAAATATTTAAAAAACTCGAATCTGATTTCTCGATCCAACTACGATTTTTACGTATTATATTTCATTGTTATTCATATTATCTGAAACAATAACAAGAAACAATCAAATAAACAGAAAGCTAATTTCCAACAGATCGTGATAGTCAGTCAATTAAGATTCAAGATTTACATTGGCGCATGAACAGTTTCCATCGTGTTTTACACGAGTTTAATTGCACCTTAATGAACTAGCAAGTCACCGAGAAAACTTCTCTTCTCCAACTTTCTCCATTTCTCTCTCTCTCTCTCTCTCTTCCTTTCTCCATGTGCCTGTATCAGCGAGTCGTTTCGAAGATTAAGACGACCTTTGCCCTCGAACGCAGGGCAAACACCATGAAACACGACAGAAGGAGCTATGCGTCACACGGTCAACATTACTCACAGAGATCTAATTTCGTGAGTGGTTCTGGTCGGTATAATTGAGAACAAGCCGGAGCAAGAGCGATCGTACTTTGACCGTACTTCATCGAGTTTTCCTTTTCAATTATCCTAATGGCCTACGGATTTTTCTCCCCCGGAACTGCGTCGACTATGTGAAATAATTCGGAGACATTGGGACGGATCTGTGAATTAATTGTGTATTGTGTCGATCGATGAATCGGTTGGTCGAGGGAAATCGATGGAAACGTTGGAAGAGATTGACACGTCTGGTGTCCGTGATTGATTTATGAATAAAGTGGAATTTTATTTTTCTGCGGAAAACGAAGCAAAGTATAGTTTAGTGCGTTTGATATGAATTTAATTGAGATAAAATATGAATTTATTGAGATCGTTTTTTGATAAAACTTTGAAATATTAATAGTTTAAAAAAGGAATTATTTGATATATTTTAATGAGGATCCTACATTTAAAAAATCGTCAAAGTTATGAATAAAAAAATATATCTTATGAATTAACAAAGTGCTTTATTTGATAATATCATCAACAAGTATATAAATATTTTTATTTTTAATTTCTTTTTATAACATGCTTGAAATTTCTCTTTTGAATTTTATATAGAAGATTTTTTTTCATAAATCTCTTTATTTATCTTTTTATAAATTTAATCTATTCGAGAGAAAAAAATTTCAAAAAATTTATATATTAAATTTCGTAAGCTTATAGTAGATAAAATTTTACTAATAAAAAAAAAAAAATATAAATAATCCTCAAAAAAAAAATATAACAATGAAATATATAAATCTCACAATTATGAATAAAAGCACTTGATACTGGATTAAAAATAAAAAGAAAAATACGTAGATTAAATTACCTTACTATTTTAGGCTTTTTTGTGTACAAAATGTAGGACACGAGGGAAAAAGCACTTTGCCGGACTTAGTTAGGTTAGGTCTCACTCCATTAAAATCCAAGGTATCATACATTTTCCCTTTAACAACGAAATTCAAACGATGTTTCACATTCTGCACATTTTCCTCGAAGCAAAAAATCGTCGAAGAGAGAGAGAGAAAAAAAAAGAAAGACACTTTACAGTAATACACGATTTTAAATCAAATCTTCTAAAGAAAGATAAAAAGTACACGACAACTCGCCGTTTCAAATTCTATTATTCGACGATTAATTTCCATTTTTCCATTCTATTTGGACGAAAAATGCACGATTGTCGTGGAAACGAAGTATAATATAAAAATCGTACAATACTATTTCGTTATTCCATTATTCTACTTGAGATACAACGAATACTTGGGGATACGTCGAAAGAATTTCCAGCAATCTTATACATTATTTGAAAGAGAATCCGCTTTGTTCATGATAAAAAATCGTCACGTATCGTATTAGCAGAATTCCATTTGTATTCTGTCACATTTCTCGTATTCGCTTTTTCTTTCATCCGTAAATCGTATTATCTTGCTCATACATTATTGCACAAGATCTTTGTGCATCAGTATTAACCATCTACTTTAATTCTGATGTAACAAGAATGGAAACGTTATTATAAAATTAAAAATAAAATAATTTCATCGTTAATGAAGAAAAATAATAGAAAAAAATAGATAAATAAACAGATACAAAATTTTATCGTCGTATTTCATTACTGATGAAATGATATGAAACAAGCAATTATTTGATTTAAAATAAAATTCTCTCAATCCTTTAAACCCTATTTATTTTCATATATAAAAAAAGTTCTCAAAATAAACATTTATCTCTACCTGTCTCGATCAATCTTCGAAATATCTTCCCGAGTCACGCAGCCATAACGTCACGCGAAACAACATTCTATGCGCACGATATCCAACATTGAGACACTGTGGCGTTGCACATGCATAAGGATTCCGTCTTGGGCTCGAATTACAATAAGCTCGAGATAATTACAGGTAGGCACTGCGAGCAGAGGTTTCTGGTAAGCCGATAATTGGTGCCTGTTCGACTAAGATAAGGTCACCGTCTCATCGACACATTCCTAAAGCCTACCAACTTCCATTTAATCGCTTCGCATTTCCGTCAATACGATCATTAAATCTTTGTTCCACAAATCTTAAATAATATTCGATCATTCTTTCTCTCTTTTTTTTTTTTCGTTTCGACTTTCAAATTTGTTTTCAAAATTTGTACGGAACATGCGTGAAAAAAAATTTTGTTCGAAAAAATACAGTTTGAAAGTGTACCATTCCCATTTAATCGTTTCGTATCTCTCTTTTTCAAAATTTGTTTTTAAAATACATGTGAAAAAAAGTTTTGTTTAAAAAGTTAATCTTTCATAATCTGGTAACTTTCATTTAATCTTTTCCATCGATACTTGTAATCATTAGTCTTTTTTGGTTCAATGATATTTGTAACAATTCGTTCTTTCTCCCTTTCTTTTTTTTATTTTTTTTTCTCGAAATTTATACGTGAAAAAAAAAATTTTATTTGAAAAATACGCGTTGATCTTTCGATGATATTTCCAACGGATTTTTTTTTCTTTTTTCCTCTCTAGTTTGCACCTGTCGTTCACTTGTCGATTTTATAAGATCGTTAAGGGAGGAAAAAAAAAAAAAAAATAAATCAATCTCGCGACTGTTCCATATAGGATCGAAACGGAACCGAGGTTGAAATCGAATTCGCGGTCCAGCGAGAGAAACATGACGCGTATCAATCGATTGTGAAAAGTATATTTTAACAGGGAAAGTTGGACGAACGATAACTGTTAAATAACACGGTCAGGGGATTAGCGATTAATCGAGTGAAAAAATCTTCTGTGACGACGATGAGCAACCGAGTCTACTTTGTAAGGATAGGCCAATATGTCATGACATGGCTTTGGAACAAAGCTGACCTGGATAATGGTAAAGAAATAAAAATATCGTTCAGGATAAGAAAATTTACTTTGTATTGGTTTTTAAAGGACCAAATTAAAAGAATAAGATTTGTTTTTTTGAAAGAAATGATTCGACAATTTTTTTTCGAATTATATTTTAATTCTTTAAAATTTAACGAACTTGAGAGAAGAAAAAAAATGATATGAATTGCGAAATAATTACACGAATTCTTTGAACACATTTTCTGTACGTTCACCAGCGATAAAATTATCTTTCTCTTTTTTATTCATAAAAATATTCTTAAAAAAGAAATACTAAATTTTGAGATACATAATTCTATATACTAATAATTTATCCTTCAACATTGAATTTTATTAGTAATTTTACTCTATCAATCTGTCAAAAAAGTCTTCTTAATTTTAAAATCCAATTTAATTTAAGAAACAATTTAATATAATCAGTGTCACGAACGTGACGTTAGTTATTGAAAACATGAAAAGTCTTTTAAGAAAAATGAGTTTGATGCATATTTACAATTTATTGAAGATAAATATTTCCAATAAAAGTTATTTCCAATTTTTTGTCATCTTTTATCAACAGCTTTAAATGTAATTTTCTAGTTTAATCGTTAATAAGGGAAAAAGAAAAAAGGAAAATAGGAAGTATTTCGATAATTACAAAGGTTAATAAAAGAGTTTCGAATCGAATTTAACAAACTCATTCTCTTGTTTAACCGGTAGCAGCCACTACACTAAGAGAATTGCGAGGGCAAGTGGCAAAGATTTGCAATGGTCTCGAGCGTGCTACAAAGAGAACCGATCCGATCGAGCATGCCCTTCAGTTCCTGGATGTACAGTAATTTCGCAATCAACGTTAATTAATTTGGATCAGAAAGTTGACCATCCTCGTGCTCGATCATCTGCTTCTTCTTATAGCATTTGAAACAGAGATCAATTTGATTCGCAAACCGTATCGTTTATTACGTTTCGTAATTTATATTCATAATCAATCATGCAAATTCTTTATACTACTTCTTATACTAAATTCTTTATACTATCACACATACTCGATTCTAAAATCTATAATATATCTATTTTCGTGTTTACATATATTCCAAAATTAAAAGGATTCTAAAGATTATCCAAAAAAGGCAAGAAAAATATTATTGTTTCTTATGTTTCATGATCTTTACGAAGTAAATAGTTACAACACTTACCTGTGTATCATTCTATTATATTTATCTATATTTTCATCTCTGGAAATCTAAATGATTAACCAAAGGCAAAGCGAATTTACAAGAAAAATACTATACTTTCTATGTTTACAATTTCTTCACGCTATAAAGATAAATAGCTAAATCATACTTACCTCAACTTACCTGTTTATTTTAAATCGTAATCAATTCAATCACATATATCATTTAACACTTATTCCAATATCTACGCATCCTTTTTTATTTCTAAACGTTTATTAAAAATCCTAAATCAAAGATCAAATCGATTACCTTGATCTAAGCAAGACGAATTTCGAAAAGAAAAACAAATCGGTGGTTAATTAAAATTAGTTAATTCCAGGCTGTCGAGTTGGCGATTGAAGCTGGCGAATTCATCGAAAGCCATCGGAATCGGGTCAGTTTCGCCGACTAAACAGTCTCGTCGATAACTGTACCCAAGGTTGGTGGCAGCCGGAGGTGGGATATTTAACGCATACTAACTCATCTAGGCGCACGATCGTGCATCGCGGAACACACACACATACACACACATGCACATACACATGCACAAACACGCGCAAAATTCCAGCATCCAGCTATTACCACTGTACCTCGTCCTGTTCCGCTATTGATATATTTCGACATTTACGACTCGAAGTAACTTTCTCTAATATATGGCTAGACTTGGATTGTAAATTTCCTCACTTCCGAATATGTACCCCTTCCAAACCATTCTCTGTGACCCTCCCTCTCACCCTTGTATTTACTCCGGAGGCCCTAAACTGCCAGTCCAGAGGAGGGGATGGAAGAGGAGGAGGAAGAGGAAGAGAAGGAGGAGGAGGAGGATCGTTCCAACTATCATCTACCCTCTGTATTTCGCTCTAAATTTCCCACCACCGAATATTTTCGAACCATGGTTCCTCTGGCCATGATTCCCCCGGGTTGGATAATGCTGGAGCCGCCGAAGGAATTTTACAGGTCGCGTGGGAAACGATTGAAGGAACAGAGTTCACGGCGTGGAGGATTTAAGGAACCAGAGATCGTTGTGCGAGAAGTAAATTCGATTTTCAAGTAAATGGCGGCTGGATTTTCATTCGCGTTTCGTTTTCTTGGGTGAATGTACGATCTTGCGTGTAACGCGACGATAAACGTGATTGTTTGTGTTGTGTGAGGTAGCTCGCTATGTATGATAAAAATAAAATTATTAATATTTAATATATTGAAGAAGATAAGATAAAATTGAACATGTGTTATATCATAATAATAATTAAAATTATTAAATTATAATAATAATTAAACTTAATGGGAAGAAATTTTGATACAAAGTTTTTTGGAAAATATTTGAAAATATAATAAAAATATCAATAGGCTGGGAGAATGGACAGTAAATTTCTGATATCTGACTTTTAATTTTTGAATTTTTATTTCTTTGTTATAGGTCCAGAAAAAACCGCATGAACAAATTCTTACTATAATTTTTTAAATATATTATATAATAATATTTATATTATATAATAATTTTAAATATATTATATAATATTTATAATTTCATCAATATAAAATTATGACGGAAGGGACAAAAAAAATTAAAGAATAAAATAAAATAAATGAAATTCTATCTAAATTGATATTTCACATCTCGTGATTATCTTGCAGCTTCACATTAAGAAAAAAAATAGAATGATTTCCATTCAAAATTGGTTACACTGCATTGCTTTAAGAATCACAAATCGCTAATTGATGAAATCGTAGACGTGATTTTTCTTTTATTCAATTTTATTTATTTTTGTTTTATTTATTATCTCTATTTTTTTAACGCTATTATACTCGTAATTTTATCACTATTATTATATGAAAAAGAGAAGAAAAGAAATAATTAATTCGCTTTTAAATTCTATATTTTAATTGGTGGATTTTAATTTTAATTTATATTGATTTTAATTAATCAATTATTTTTTTCATGTTCCAAAAGAAGATTCCAGACTAAATAATTTTATTTGGAACGTAATTTTGAAAAAAATAGGTTTTTTTAAAAAAAAATCAAATTAAACTCATGATAAAAAAAATGTAAATACTTTTGCTTACGATATTAAACGAATTTACATTATTAATGTTCAATTTGTAATCTTCATTACAAAAGATATTTCAAATATATATAGATAGAGAAATTCTTAATTTTTTCTACGATATTTGTAACATATTTGTACCAATGTAATAAAATTTACATTTACGTTTCATATATTATAATAAAGATTACATACTTTCTTATTATTATTTTATACAACATTTCACATAATGTAATAAAAAAATAAACAAATAGCATAAAATAGAATAGGATTTTTCCATTTAATCAAAAAAAGTGCAAACTGAAATTTTGAAAAGGCAATTTTTCGAGAGATACTTCTCTCTTTACACAAGAGCGATTTTCTATCACAAAAGCGATCAAAACTAACAGGATTACAGGATCCAAAGAAGATTATCGCAACGTGGACCCTTTTTGATCCTAATTATAGAATAAAACTCATTAGGGAAATTATTTGAAAGGCGAATGCAACTGAATACGAACGTAAAAACGTTCAGCAAGTACTTCTGTCGAAGTTGGCCGACGATTGTTATAATTTTAAAGATGTTCCACGCCGAGAAGAAAGCTGTCTCGTTGGTAATTTATGATGAAAGCTTCTCTAAGTAATTAAGGTAAGGCGGCAAAAGGAGAATGAAGAGAGACAAACCGTGTACTTTTTCGAACGAATCCAGCGTTCGAGATAATAATTGCACAGGACTTTTCGTTCTTTGAAACGAGACAATAATAAGAATAACAACGATGAAAACGTTTTGTTTTCTTTTGTCCTGTTTCTCTTTTGTATTTTGGATAAATGTTTAAATCTCTCTCTCTTTCTCACTTTTTTTTATTCGATTAAATTGTAAACGTGAACGATATTTAATATTCAAAAGTTTTGCGAAAGAAATAGATCAGTAATTTCTGATATATAATCACAAATTCATAGAAAATATGAAAATTTTCTCGTAAATAAAAATATTAAGTAAACTACAAAAGATATTAGGCTGAATATTGCTCGATCAAATTTATTTAAATTTTTTTGCTGATGAAAAATATAGGAAAAGGAAGAGAGATGCTTGAAAGAAAAAATCGATGACCGTTCGAGAATATCTCTTTTCTCGAAATGATAGGAATAAGATTTATATAATTACGCCATTGATTTGCAATTGATTTTGCAATTTTCGATATATTTTAATTACGATGAAGAATAAAAAAAAAAATAGGGAGAATTTTCTAGCCTGGAATTATCTAGAAATATTTAGAATTTAAACGAGTTCAAGAAATCTCAAACTTGGAATTTCATATGATAGAATTTGAAATCCCATGAAATTAAAATGAACTTTGTGATCGAGTTCGACGCGCAACAATTTTGGAATTATAAATGGAATTCGATAATCTCCGTAAAGTTTAAAGTTTTCTATAAAAAAAGGCAGGTTCAGCCTTCTTTTATAGAAAGTTTAATTGTAAATAGTTTCCACTTTATTAAATTACTTCGTCCATTTCTTTTCTTTCTCTTTCGTATATCACATTTTTCGTTTATCACATTTCATTCTTATCATTATTATCTCTTTCATCATCAAAATCATAGCATTTGTATTTGAGGTTATGTAATAATATCGTTTATACGTGTAATACAATCACAACCCGCGCATAATCCGTCGTGTTACTGCCCCCTTCCCTCATCCCCCCTTCCCTCATCCCCCCTTCCCTCCAACCTTTCGAATGACATCACCTGCAATAGCATAGCGGTTTTGGATCCGGAATAACATAAAACAATAACAATCAAAAGCGTTTCATACGCGACCTGTGTTTATGCAGCAAAATGTTCCTTATCCTCCCTTTGCAATCTAGATTCATCGAGCCCGGTATAAACGAATCTGGAAACAATTCGCGTAAGCATTGTGCAAACACGCGCTCAATTACGTCGTGTTTCTCTTTAACCGAGGCGAAATAAAGAAAAAAGAAAAACGGCGATATTACCCGTGTATCGGATCTCTATATAATAAATAAACAACATAATTGATGTTGAACAAAAAAAAAAAAAAGATGAAAAGGAGTGGGGGAGGGGAGGGGGGAAACCATGCGTGAAAACGGGACGACCGGGTGCAAACTCAATTACTGGCACCGAAATTAAATTTCACCGGTGCTTTGTAAGGTTTGCGCGGGGAAAAAGGAAGGAGGAGGAGAAGGAGGAAGGGAGGAAAGCCCTCCCGTTCCCATGTTGAATTTCGTTTGCTTCTTTCAGCGAACGACGAAATTACTTTAAAAAAATTGTGAAATTCGTATGATCTTTTCGAGATGACACTGGAGAAGGGGGGGGGGAGGGAGGGTAATATATAATATATATATATGTATATTACGTGTCGGTATCCTTTCACTCGAAACATTTGCCTAATTTAATAAAGAGAATTGAATAAGACTCTCATATTCAAAAAGGAGCAACAATTTATAATATAAATTTATACATTCAAATCAACTGCGTTCATCTTCCAATTCCTCTTTCATTTTTCAGAATTCTTCCTTCGTCTCACATTTTCAACGACAATTTTTCAAAAAGATTCAAGAACTTCGACACTTTTTTCCTTTCTTCCTTTCTTCCTTCCTTCGTTTCAAAAAAATTTCAATCTCTTAATCTTCGAGAAGATTCCCAATCCCCGCGATCTCACACAATAAAACTCGCGGAAAAAGGTTCGCGGCAGACTCATCGCTCACCGTGGAAAATCGTGTGGAAGCCCTCGCTAATGAAATAAAATGGAGGAAAAAGCAGGAGAGAACGAGGCGTGTCTCTATTTAAACCTCCTTAGCTAAGTGATAAGATGAATTACGGGGTGAACTGGCGCCGACATCGGCCTCGGGTCTCGTTCATCTGGAACAATCTCTGGCCGCTTGGCTTCTTGTTTATCGTCTCTAGCTCGTCGAGGAGGAGCACAGCGGGAGATGTACCGTTTCTTCTTCGTGTCGGCCATTGCCACTCGACGTTAATCCACCCACGTCCACGAAAAATACGAAATATCCTGGCTTTTCAATTCGACACTGTCGCTCTTGATACGAGACACGTTATAACATCCATGTCGCTTCACTGTCCAATAATTCTCGACAACTTGGCTGGTTCGTACACATTTATTTGGTCACACTCGTCGATCGGGCCACTACGTGATCTCTTCGAAAGAGAGGTTTCGCTTCTCGATTGCTAGGTACGAAGATACGAATTCTGTGATGTGATTGGTTTGTTCTCGTGATACGCGTTTGTTTCGTTTGAGAACAATAATAATAACAACATTGATATAAGGAAGAGTACATTTGAAGAAATATTGTGGATATTTTAAATAACCTCGTGGAAAAAAAATTGGTCAACAATCAATCTGAATATCATTTTCAAGAGTTCCTTTCTTTCTAGTTTTACAATCGAGTGACAGTTGGTTTATCTAGAAAATATTTTTATATCAGGGAAAGTAAGAGATAGAAAAGTAAAGATATTTTTCTTCCTTTGAAAAATTTATTTTAAACTGATTGAATTCATAGATTTGAAAATTCGAGTTTCCTTTTTACAATGAAAATTTGAAGATTAAAAGAATGTTAAATTGTCGAATATTTTTCTATATTCAAAGTTATACAACAAAGTTTAAAAGATCAAGATTTCTTTTGAAAGTGAATTAAAAACTGTTATTCTGAATATTACAGAAATTAATTTATTAGATTATTCCAATAATTCGAATTTTAATTTATCTTCATCTCATTTTTTTCATCTTCAAATATATTTTTTAAATAATGCATAAACTTGTGTTGATAAATAATAATAAAAAAAACTTGTTTAAGAGAAATAAATTAAGATAAAAAATTGTCCAAATAAGCATTATATCGATACACTTTATCCGGTATCTTTGACTAGAAAACGAGATTCAGCAAATTGGTTGCATTGGACATTCTGTCACACTCGATAACGTGGCTTGAATCTCGAATGCGAGGCAGGTAAAAATTGTCTTTATCATCCGTTGCCACCATTTCTTTCCCTTACTCCATTTTTATTTTGTTTCCATTACATTTTACATTTTTGTACGTACGTGTCTTGTATATTTTTGTGCTCATACGTGCCCATACGTCATACCGTTGTGCACAAGATTTCTTTTATTCCTCCTTTCATTTCTCTCGCAACAAATAACGTTGATCCAATTTACGAAAAAAAATCATATCTGTATACGATGAGATTTTTTTCATAAGAAGATTCTTATAGAAATTGATTTTTATATAAATTTTTATAATATAAAATTTAAATACAGATTTTTCAAAACAAAAGTTTTAAATTAATAAAATTCATGTACAATATATTTGCATTTTTCGTTAAATGGTTGATTGAATAAATTTTACATTTGATTTTTTCAAAAGATCATTTCAATATCATTACGTATACCTAAATAAAAAAATTCATTTATATTAAAATAACCTTAACAATAATATATTTTAATACGAATCGTGTGTAAAATATCGTTCATATCATCTTGAAAAAATTATTGCTAATAAATTAATGATCTTATTCCAAGTGATTCTATCTAACTAACGTCGCATTCATCTCACAACTAAATTTCAAAGGGATTAGAAATAAAATACCATCGAGTTACTATTATTCGCAAAACCTTCTATAAAAAAAAAAAATCGTTTTGCCTAAAACATTAGACAAAGGAAATGACGTTGAAAAGATATGCAGAGCAAAGAACCCTGAAATTTCTCGTTTCTGAAATTGAAACGAAGACAACGAAGGAGGTGCAAATTCGTTTCTCAGTTCAATTATCGCCCCTTAAGGAAAGTTGATTTGATTCCCTCCTCCCTTTCTTTCCTTACATTTATCTCCGCTTTTCTTTTTCGAGCTCGCGCGAAATAGCGGCTTTTGAATTTTGAACACGCGAGAAATCTCATTCTCCACGCGTGCGAGGCTAAGAACTCGATGGCCATCACTCGACAAGTTGGAAAATTTATTACGCGTTTCCTTCCGTTAACACGTGCAACCGTGCAACATCCATCAGAATGTTTCTCGTTTCCAAGTGTAAAGTATAAAGCAGTTTCTCGAAACGTATGCAATCTACTTGGTGAAGTAGATTTTTAGACCGGTGAAGCGTGGAATGCGGTTGTTACGGCATCCACCGACTTCCGAGAAGATTTCATTCTGAATTTTGCAAAGTGATTCGAGGTTAAAATATTTGCCAAGAAATGTTTGCCCATTCCTCCCTGTGTCGGTTAATTAAGTTCGGACAAGGATTATTCTCTACGTTGGTTAATAATGCACGATTTAATTATATTTGAATTATATTTAACATCGAAGAAACGAAATTCGTAGATTCGATCAGCGTGATTGGTAATTATGAATATTTACACGTGTAAATATTTTTGATACTTACCTTTATTCTGTGTTTTTAAATTAATCTTCATAATATTGAATAATATAAGTGTACTATACTTTTACGTTGTTTTTGTTATTATTATATACACTTATTATTAAATGTTACTAAATAATTCAACTCAATAAGTCTATAATAAAGATATGCTATAATTAAATAAAGATATTACATAAGATATATAAAAATATCATCGATAATTATTATTACTGAAAAATTATCTCTTTTTCGTTTATATTAAAAAAAAAACTTATTTTAACTTCATCTGCATATTTATAAACCAATAATAAATAATAATAATAATAATAAATCTAAGAATAATACAATTAGATTAAAACATTCAAAAAACTTTTACTTAAAAAAGAAAGATTCTAAAAAGAAAATATTTCGAATGAATTCAGGATAAATAATTAAAGAAAGAAAGAATTGATCCGTGATCCATCGTAAGTCGAGAATCTACGATAAAAAAAATTCCGCGTAATGAGTTTCAAGAAGGTTCTCGTCGAGGGAACGTTCTATCGCGAGATAATACTGCTCGATATTAGCTCCTTGATGAATTTCACGATTCGCTCTATTTCGAAAGCTTTTTATTTTGAAAAAGACGCGAAATGGATCCTTTCACGGATAACCGTGAGTACAATGCGGCTTTCCTCTGCAGAGGTCGGTAACTTTGCTTTAATTGTCGTCTATCTGATCGCGGAGCGAACGAGACAATACGCCGATAAGGGTGTGGAAAGAGCGATATAAAAGAAGAGCAAGAAGGGGCAAGATTTGAAAGATCGTGGCACGCGGGATATTCGTGGAAAAATTCGACGACGTCTCAGGTCGACCGGAAGAAACGTATCGAAGCGCGCAGAAGAAGCTCGAAAGCGTTTTCGATAACGTGTACTCACGCATGCAGGCGAAATTTGTTCTTAGATATCATAGATCTCTGGATATCACAGATGTACATACCTGAAACAAAGAGAAGGAAGTATTAGGAAATTGTATCAGATTGGTGAGATACGAATGTGAAATATCGTTCTTTTGAAAAAATATCGCGTGTATTTTTTATTTTTTCCCAATAAATAATAATTTTCAATTATTATTATTCAATTATTATTACGAGAATTTTAAGATAAAGAACTTGGAAAATAATAATTATTTTTCTAATATTTCATTATGCTGTAAATAAATTCCTAGCAAATTTGACGTTGTAAAAATTCACAATTTATTAATCTATAATTTTATTACTCTTGCGAGTAATGAGAGATTTTAGTTAAAACTAAATTAGCACGATTTTAAGATTTCCATAATATAATTTCAAGTTTGAGAATTCTGAGTTTTGCGTTACAAAGCTCGTATAACACGAGAGAAGTGAACGTTAGATAATAACGAACACGATATCCAAGGAAAGTTTGGATATCAAATTCGAAAAGCAATTTGAAAAATTTGTTGTGAAAAAATGTTTTTTGTATCCAATATATCATTCAGTCTCTCCCTTAATTTGATATCTATTTCATTTAAAGTACATTTATCAAACAATTTTTTGTCATAAATTCAAACTATTTCTAATACTCGTACTCTAAAAATGTATTAAATTAACAAATCATTTTAATACCACTATATTTTTACCTAAAAATTTCTATCAATGATGGACGCGAAATCAAAATAATTATATCACAAAAAATATCGAATCGTTGCATAACAATCGTGTTACAAATTTCTTCGATTCTTTCAGAAGAAAAAATCTACAAACTACAATCCTTCGAATTTATATCACATTCTAAATGCTCGTATTCAACCATTATTAAATTTCTTCCAGCTTCCCGAGAGAGAAAGATACGAAAAAAGGTAGAATTCTTCGACAAGATAGGCACAGAAGATACTATGGAAAAGAGGGATGCGCGTTACCACCTATTATGTAGAGATCTCAAGCGATTCAACGATTTATAACGCCACGAAATCCTATAAAACCGAGATATCAGATGCTCCTTTCCAAACGGCTTGCATTACCTTTCTCGCGTAGTCGTATGAACGATCATCGATTTTGCCGACACGTGCGTCCAGCTTTGTTACAAAGACTGTTAAAAAGCCTCAAAGAGGCAGCTTTTTGCTATCTTTATCGCCATTACAAAATAGAGCGAGAACTGAAATTAATAATTATATGAGAGCTCCTCAAACGTTTATAAACATTAATAAAGTCAAGTCGAGTTAAATTATGGATCAAAACATAATAACAAAATGCAAAATTTGTATCTGTGTTATCAATGTTTGTTATAGAGAGTGATTTATGAAATAAAAATTTATTTCATATAAAATCATATCATCCTATAAAATTCTTTTTTTGATAAGAAATATTTTAATATTCAATATCTGAAACGTAAAATATAGAATATAATTTAAAAAATGATAATTAATAACCTTCTAAAATATTGAATTTAAGGAACGCACGGTTTTAGTGTAAATACGAGATCTAGTGGTCCCTAGAATTTTGATGTCTAGTGGATTCCTCGATAGCCTCATTACGTCTAATATATTAAGTACTTCGTTATTGAATATAATATATCAGATTGTTGTAATATTATACTTTTGAAAAGCAAAATATATTATATTTTTAATTGAAACATTTCACTTACAAAATTTTTTATCAAAATAATTTCAAATTGAGCATGGAATTGAATATTGTCAGATTAACCAAGATGTATATTCCTAGTCTCCAGCTGGTGACAATTAGAGGTTGGATTCCGATAAAGGATCTGTTAATAGAAACCTGTTAATAGAGACCTGTTAATAGAGAGATTATCTCAATAACGTGATCATTGAGAATCTATTAACCCGGATAGAATTCTGAATAGAACAGCTATTTATAGTTTTAATTATTATTTGTATTTACATTGTAATACTTACAATTTTCTCGTTGAATTTCAATATTTGAATATAAAATTTAATGTTGAATAACAGATTAAATGATAAATTATGAGAAATCATTAATTATTGAAATATAATTGTTTTTGTCTAAAAATAATAATTTTTCAAAAAAAGTGGAATGGATACGAAGAATGAGAATTGTTAGAATACCGGAAATTAAAAAAATTGTAGAAAAAATAAAATTTGTTTAATTCTGACATGAGATTTGACAACTTTCTGTACCAATTCCAGGTCTCTGGTCATTTGTAGAATTCACAACATTCACGATTTTCTGTTCCTTTTGGTGCTCGACCGCGGTTTACACGCCTATAGTCGTAAATCCGAGCGAACAAAAGTCGCTCGAAAGTAAATTCAAACGAGAGAAACAATCTCGTTGAAAGTTTCGAGAACTCCGGTATAAAAACTGAACTCTTGTTGTTCTTTTTTATCGACTACACACTAAACATTTTGTTTTTCAATGAAGTATAAAACCAAATGTCATAGACAAAAACGAAATCATAATATTGTATATCCATCTATTTATCTTTAATTTCTTCACTTATTATCATTCATATATGAATATAGAAAACATTTCCATTCTCTTCACTTTTCACAAAACAGATTCACATTTTCGGCCTAAAAATAATAATCTAAATAATCTAAAATTCCTTCTTCTTAAATAATAATATTCAGAGACATTTTTCATAGACATTAAACATCTCGAAAGATTTTTTTAAATTCTTCAAAATCCTTTAGAGTTCGTTACATCGAATCCAGAGCATCGAAGCTAGAAAAAGTAAAAAATTTAGAAAGTTTTTTCAAAGTTCTTTTTAGAATCTGCCAAAGTTGATTAGAGTTCCTTAGAATTCATTGGATCCAATCTAGAGCATACCTAATCCAACCCAAGCGCGTCGAAGTCGGAATACTCTTAAAAGAATTCTAAAGAATCTTTCTAAAAGTTCATCAAGGGTTTAGAGTTCATTGCATTCACAATCCGAGAGTACATTTAATCCAATCCACCCATCTCATTGAACGATGCAATTAGAGCAGAATCCACACACTGGGCGATCCATCGAACCACGACGACTGATCCTAATTACCAGAGATCCCTTGATCGATGCACGATCAGCTTCGTCCATGAAATGGAGCGTATCCCCCGATCGATGCACGACGATCATCTCGACCCACGCGAAACACGAAACCTGACAACGGCAGACGACAGTTTCCTCAATTTTCGGCCAGGCAAGTTCATAGGTGGCTCAAGGCAATAGGCACTTCCGGAATGGACAACTAAGTTTCACGAAGACGGTTAACTTTCATACCGACCGGTGATTGCATCGGTTCAACCTATTTCCATGGATTTCCTCGAGGATCCACCGGAGCGAATCCTTGGACAACCATGGGATAGCTGCGAATCGCGCCGGCTGCGACGACACGATCCAAATACACGGTTCTCTGCCTCTGGAAGTCGTGTTCAGTCGAACTCGGGATCGGGTTGTTCGACCGGAGGATTCCGGAGGAAAAAACCCTCCCTCGGCTCCCCCTATTCGCACGAGTTCCTTTTAGCCCCTGTCCGTTTCTTGCTACGCTCGTACGAGAAGAAGTTGAGATCACGCTTCAAAGATCTTGAACTGACGCGCAAGAATATTAGAGAGATAAGGGATAAAACTAATTGAAAAATAGGATTAACGGAGATTCTGAACAGATTTTGTTGGGCTATTTAGTTAGATGTTAGTTTCGATACGAAAGAATCGTTTGATCTTTGGTGGATAATCAGATATAGATAAAAAACATTTTAATTTCGATCGAGGCTGATTATTATTATTATTTTTTTTTTCTTCTGAAAATTTGAACATTGATTCTATATTTTATGATGGAGGGAAAATACGTGTGATAGTATTTACAACGATTCGAAGAATAATAAAAAGAAAAAAAATAATAGTAATGATAAAAAGATATTTATTTATAAAGAAAGTAATATTTATTAAAACGATATTCAGATACTTTACATAACACGATTTTTCTTATAAGAGGATCTTCTTGCTGGGTTGGGATTAAGGTCCTTTTGAAATTTCCTTTCCCTCGTACGAGAAAACTTTGCTGGTCCCCGAAGTGATGTAAACGTGTACGATATAGATGTAATATTGAGAACGGTGTGAGAATTGAAAAAAAGATCACTCCCAAGAGATGGAAAGGAAATATTTACGCGACAGGAACTCAGTTTTTTCCGAGAGTTCTAAAAATTTATCTCCACATCTACAAATTTCGTAAAATATAAATTTAAAAAATTCTAATATTTTAAAATGAACGTAGAAAAATTTTGAAGTAATTATTACCATTAAAAAGAAAAATATAAACTTCTTTTTAAAAATTTTTTTCATATATTTATTATTGAATGAGAAATTTCATCTCGTGCTACTTGAAATCGAGAATAGAGAGTGGTGTGCAGCATAGAGAAAAGGAAGTCTCATTCAAAACGAGCTTTGTCAAGAACAAAAACTGATATATGCATTCAAGATATCTGTATAGAGTGGACAACTTGGTCGAGTAGAATCCTTTGACATTTACCAGAAAGACTAACAATCGATGGATCGTGTCGAACCAATACACGTGACATTTCTATCGGGAGTTTATCCGATGCTATATCGTAAAACTTTGTTGGAAACTGAATATGTGGTTTTATCTATAGATGATCATTGGTATTGTGAAAAGATTTTTTGCATCATTTTTATTGCAAATACTTTATTTTCAACGTATCGTTTTCCCCTTTTTTTAAAATAAAATCTCATTATTCTTTATTTTTTATATATATAAAATGGCCATTTTTTTCCAACAATTTTTTTTAATAACTTTAATAACTGACCGATAATGATAAGATCGTACAAAGTTCACTTTCTACTTTAATATTTTTTCGTTTCAGAAACGCTCTGCTCTTTCATTATTAAAATATACTCAAATGCGAAAAGGAAAATATTTGAAATATTTAAAAAAAAAAGTGGCTTTCCACTTTGGTGCTTTTTTAAAATAATTAAAAATGCCACTGAAAATTATAAATTTTTTTCAACTGTAATTTTAAAATAAAATGCGTTAACAATATTTCTCAATGTACTTTAAATATATAAATATTTATATCGTAACAATAAATCATTATTTTACTTTTAATTTTTTTTCTTCCAAATAAAAAAAATTTTCTACAATCCAAAGAAACTAATACTCTTCTATTGTAAAAAATCCATATAAATTTATAAAAATATTATTATAATAATAATTACAATATTATTATTCATACAATCATAAAATGCACCATATGCCAGAAAATTTCAAAGCAACAATAACAAAAGAAACATTCTTCCACTCAGAGAGACCCAATCTTCAAATTCACACTTCAAAAAAATATTTAATCATTCTTAATGCTAGTCTCGCTACCCATCGTCAGAAAACCTCAATAACAATAGCAATGACGAAAGAAACGAACGAAGCTCGCAATCCTTGAAGAAGCCACAACTACACTCAATTACTTAACGAGGATCAAGAAAGATTTATCGGTGGATAATCCATCAAGATGTTGATTGGCGACAAATCAACGCGATACGTTGCATTCCTCGTTAAGTCGCCGAGCGGAAAACGATCTGGAACATCCCCTTCGTGTGGGAAGAAGGGATTTATCGTCGTGCCCTTTAAATTAGCGACATTATTTTACGTAGGCTAGGTGGTCCGAGGTTACCTCTGTGTCACCCTGCAACCTTGTGACGGGGAGAGCCGAGATTGCATTAACGTCCCGCAATTTAGAGGAGCATAAAGAGGAGGGGGGCAGGCCAGGCCGCATAACCCTTTTGTACAGCTTTTTCTCAAATGGCCTGTTCCTCACCGGCCGGAGTTTAACCGGTAGAAGGGAAGAACGGTTAATGAAACACGGTGATACAAATGTCATATTTTGCTGGCTAACGAGGCACGCATTCAGAGTTATAGAAATTACTCTTGCCTTTGAATTTTCTTTCGAGTGAATGAGATGGCGG
The DNA here is from genome assembly GCF_014066325.1 of Apis laboriosa. Taxonomy (NCBI): domain Eukaryota; kingdom Metazoa; phylum Arthropoda; class Insecta; order Hymenoptera; family Apidae; genus Apis; species Apis laboriosa. Next base: position 7,973,107 of record NW_025224135.1, read on the forward strand.
GTGAAACGAAATGGAGTTAAACGCGAAGAATTCTTTCTTTTTCTTTTCTTTTTTTTCTTTTTTTTTTTTTTTTAATATGCATATATATTTATTTTGGCGTGAGAGAATCTTTCGGTTTTTCCACTTTATTCTTCGAGTTTTTGATGCTTTTTCAAGCCGGTTTAAAGGGGGTGAAAAGCTTCGTGGGGCTGGGTCTTAAATAGACAGATGTCGTAAATCGTAAGACGTGGGATTTATGAGGTTTGAAGATGTATTTTTATCGTGGAATTGTGGTGGTGGTTTAAAATGTGATTTTAAATTTTTGCTGAATTGATGACACAATTCTTATGTGTCATAATTTTTTATAAAATACCTTTTTAACATGTTAAATAATTTGTAATAGAGAAACTTAATTAATTTAAAATAGAATAAAAGAATTTGAAGTAAGAGAGGATAAAAAAAATGTTGGAAATGATGGAATAATTTTGATATAAATTATAATTTTTAAACTAACTGAAAATAAAATTGAAATTGACAGTTAATGATCAATTAAGGGCCGATAAAATTAGCAGCAAACCTCTAAATGAATATAGAACGAGTCGAATTATCGAAAACGAAATCATGGTGGATCACGAGCGTGATAAGATAGTATACGCAAAATGTCAAACGACGCGATACCATTGCGATATCAATGCCCGCCAGCGGTAAATTGAATCATCGTGTCCCGATTCCAGCTATCGTCCATGTGTTCAAATCCGTTTACCAACAAATGTCGACAGGTATCCTTCCTCGTATCGCATGATTTAATATTCGTTGTTGAACTTTGAAATAAAATGTTTCGAGAGAAACATCTAATTTTAACGTTTTCATTTACCCGATTTTCGAAACACATTATAAAAAGAAGTATATTTGAAAAATGAGAGTTTGAAATTCAAAGGTGAAAATGTTGAAACTTTAAAACTTTCCATTACAATTAACAAGCACTTTTTTATTCGATTACCATCACTTTATTCAAGATGGAAATTGCAAATCATTCAAAAGAAATAAAAATTCACGGTAAAATTCCACCGGCCCATGAAAATTACGAACAATCATCAATCGTTGATTTTATTTATTCAAAGTCATAAATTCACTTTTTTATCTTAAGCCTCTTTCTCAAATTATCCGAAAATTATTAAGCAAAAAAGACGTACGAAAACGCGTAAGCAAATTATACCACAGTGAAATTCAAACGCAACGATAAATTGAAAAATAAAAGAAGGGTGGAGGAATAAAATTGTACTCCCAGAGTTTAGATTATTCGAAGTTAATGTCATTGTACGATTTGAGCATGAATCCGATCGACGTTTAATCGGTTTACAATTATATTTTACCCGAAGTTTATCGAAAGAGAATTTCCGTTCGAATTTTGATCTCGCGATATACCATCGACAAATCCATTGATCCGCGATAAAATTACCTCCCGCAATAGGTTGGCTCGTTTTGTTATTGAAAAAGAAGCGCGACTCGATTCGATCCCATCGTGGAATTCATTAGCCGCCGAACTAATTGATAATTGAACATCGATTAAAAATCAATTATTTTTTTTATTATAACTTTTTCCATTTATTTTCATCTAGAAATTCCTAACTGTGGAACAGCGAACAAGATCTTGAGATCGTATAGTATGCAGACTCATATATATTATTTTATTAATATCGAATTATTAATATAGATATAGATTGCAAATATGAAATTTTTAAATTTCAATTTTCTTTTCTTCTTTTTATTTTTTAATGGAAAAGATAAAAACTGAATATGGAGAATTTTTTATACATTATCATCAAGCTTGTTTCTATAAAAAAAAAATTTAATTCATAGATCAGATTAGGTAGGTTAGATTGGTCCATAACTTGGGAAACATATTGTTATAAATCTGTTCAAAATCTATTTACACTTTAAAGATCATCAAAGATCGAATCATCAAAAACATACGTAAATTCTATATCTTCTGTGACGAACTTTATCGAACAGTATTACCGTGAAACTAGTGGCCCCAAGCGGTGATGTAAATAGAGAAAGTAGAGGACAAGTTCGACGAGTTCTGGCTCACTTTTAGGTATCGCGCGGAAACACAAACGACTCTCGACTTTAGGAACGAAATTTCCAAGTTTTGGTGAATAAGATTTCGACCAAGACCCGCATACACAGAGTAAATGGAGCATAGGAAGAATGGATATGACTCGAAGAGTTCATGGCAACGAATTGTGTGAATTTCATATGGGAAATTATCTCGAGAATGGTATATTGTGAATATATGATATCAAAGTTTTTTTGAAATTTGAATTGGATGAGATTATTTGTTTAGATTTGAAGATCGATTTTTTAATTATAAATATATATATATATCAATAATTATAAATTAAAATAAAATTATAGTTGATTGAGATAAAATGTAGAAAAATTTTATTAATAGGTTTAAGTTATAGAATTTCTCTTAGAAATATAACTCGTTACATAGCATAAATCTTTTACTATCTCCATATTTTCGATATTTCGAAATTGGAAATATTGGAACAACTGATTAAAAAGAAGGAAAAAAAAGTTTAAACAAAAAAAAAAATAAAACAAAAAAGAAATACTTCTATAAAGAACAAACAATAATTCAATTTTCGCTCGAAAATATTCCTCTAACCGCGAGCTCGCAAAAATACCCCGCGATTAATCAATATTCTCGCAACGAAAATTAAATCTAATTTAAAAAAAGCACACAATTTTTCAACAAATTTAAAAAAATAGTTCACAAAAGTTCTCGTTTTGATTTTCCAATGTTTAAAATTGAAAACACGTTATAAATAAATATTTATCCATAATTTTATCAACGAATATATTGTTTTCTTCTTTCCTCCCCTCACCCTTTCTACTTGTTTTTTCAATCAAAGTAAAAAATACCAATGTCGGGTTAACGATTCCCCAATTCTTGGGGATTACATTAACTTTAATCCTTTCATCATGAACCGCGATCTCTCTTATTCCCAGTTTTTCTTCCCATCCTTCCAGCCCGTCTCCCCCTCAACTTCCGGTCCGCCACCCGTCACCGACACCGACTCATTTAAAACTCGGGGGACAGGTCTCTAATTAAAAAACTTTACGCCTTTTATTGGCGGGCTTTCCCGTCACATTGAAATATAATTGAAAATTACGCGGGGAGTGAGCTCTCTATGAACAACGTTCGATCCGTGCACACATTTCATTTTACTCAGCCGTGAATTATCGAATCTCACGGAAGAATGGAACGAATCAAGACAGATTTTGGCGATTTAATTTATTATATAATATGTATTAATTGGAAAATTCTCTCGCTTCCTTTTTTTTCAAAGAAAATTGGCATTGCTTGAAAAATCGAAATCTTTATTTTTTTGAAAATATCTTGGGAATTATTAAGATAGAAATATTATAATGGAAAATGTATTGATATAATTTTGTCAATAAATTAATAACATTTTGGTAATCAAAAGATTGTTTATTCTTGAAATAATGTGGAATATAAAGTATAATCAATTTATTTATTCTATCACTAATTTCTATTATTTTGATATTCTCTATTTTAAATTCTTCTATTGAGAAAAAGAAAATTTCTTTCAATTTTCAAATCATTTTTTTTCTAGATGATTTCGTTTTTCCCGAAATAATTATATTTAATTATAATATTACTCTGCCTTGTAACTAACCCAGCATTCGAGGCACAAACGAGAGGAGAGGATAAAGGGCAATTATCCCAATCGTTTGGAAAAAGACGACGAATAAAAACCGACTAAAATGCTGTAGAAAATTTAAAGCAGCTACTAAGGAAATTATTCCAAAGAGGAAATCGACAAAGTTATCCAACGACTTTGCATAACCAGCTAACGTCAGAAAAGCATACAAAGATTGGAATAACAAAGAGAAAAACTTGGAATCTTTGGTTTCTCCTTTCCTACATTCGTATTCAGGATTTCTTCGAACTCGAATCGTTTCTAAGGCGGGTAAACTCGAAAGGTAACGATTTAAATTCTAAAACGTGGTCCGAATCACGTTCCCAATTATTATATTATACATTGAACTATTGAATTTTTCCATCGACTTTGAAAAAAAAAAAAAAAAAAAAAAACTTTTTTCATCCAGTTATCGAAAAAACGGAGCGAAAAAGGAACGAAGAGAGAGAGAGAGAGAGAGAGAGAGAGAGAGAGAGAGAGAGAGAGAGAGAGAGAGAGAGAGAGAGAGAGTTTGTCGAGCCGGAATTAATTAAACAAAAGCAAGCCGGGATAAAATCGACGAAAGATTTCTTTTTCAAGATAAAGTCACCGATACCGACGACTTCAATTAAACTTCGAAAAGAAAATAGCAATGCTTCTCGATTTCTCTTAAAACGACTTGTTCCTTCCATGGTCGAAAAGTTTTCTTCCGTGTCGAGTTAAAAAAAATCTGTCTCGCTCGTTCCCCCATATCATTTCCTTCCGTTTTACTTTTCGCGTGAAATTATAAATTTCTCCTTTGATTTCCAACCGGCACCCTTTGTGCCTTTAAATAGCCGGTGAAATTTAAAAAAGTGCTCATTAAAATGAGCCGTGGAGCCAGCCGTGGAACAAAGACTTCTTTATGAAAAGAAGAGTGCACAGCACCTGAAAAATTTCTACATCGAGCATTTTAAGTCGAACATTTAGAACCTGTAGCCCACGTATATGCGCGATATCGTATATAAAGTGTTCATCAAATATTCTTTCGCTTCTACGATACATCTCTATTCCTCCCTGAATTCGTCGTCGCATCATGAAACGTCTTGTTACATTATTCATGCATAGCTGAATCGCCGCGAGGTTAATTATTCGAACGAACTTTCCACGAATTACTCCCCCGTACATTGTCCACACAAGCGCAACAAGAATTCGTCCGAATCCCGAAACTCTAATCCACCTTATGGGCCAAAATTCTGCTCAAGCCTCTAACTACCTTATCGTCCCAAGTTCAACTAATAATTCGCGGTAAGTCCATTTTCAGGCAAATGAGAAGAGATTGCTTATGCAACGCTCATCATTGTCAATTCCCTTGAAACTCGTGTAATTAAAATTTATATGGATAACTGGATATGAAGTTAATCGTATATATTAAATGTCGCGAAGTTGCGAAACACGAATCGATGTAAACAAAGTTTTTGCGATACTCCATGAAGAAATTTAAAAAAATTATCAAAGTAAAAATATGGATATTCTGGACAACTTTATAATTTTCCACATTACGAATTAAATATCTCAAAATTGCAAAACACGAACCAATCTAAAAATTTTCAAAGGATAATAATAATTCAGCGAATATTTTCTTGTGATCTTTTCTCGAAAAACTTAAAAAAATATTAAAAGTAAAATATATGGAAACAGATACTCTGGTATCCAATTGCTTATACGAAAATTAAACGAAGTACAACATTCCGAAATATATATTATTTTTAATTTTTCCCTAAGGTAAGCATCGCAGACTTTAACGTACGTCTTTTTAGAGAAAGAAAAATAAAAACGTTCGCGAGAGAATGAAAAGAAAAAGAATGAAAAAAAAAAAAAAAAAAAAAAAAGAATAGAAAAGAAAAAAAAAGGAGGAAGATGAGATTCACCGTGCAATTTTGGGTAACATGAGCGAAGTTTCAATTACTGGTCTCGTGCAGAAGAAGAAACGTTTTTAAAAGGAAGGTAGCAATTAAAGGTGCACGATTGCAAGGTTACACCCCCGGTTTCTTTTTCAATTTAACGTTACAGGGTCACACTTTTCGCAAAGTTTTATTCCCCCCTTCTAAAATTTCCACTCTATTAGGAGATCTGCGTCAACTCAAGAACGTTACCTCTTGCAACTTCTTTTCCTCAACTTTCGTTCTCTTTTCCTTCTCCTCCTTCTTCTCCCCCTCTTCTTTTCCTTCCGTAATTTACATTCTACCGCTTTGTCGTTCGAGCACCTCCTTCTTTATACATTCCTCTTGTTCCATATTTTAAATTCAAATTAAAAATTTCAATATTCGCGCGCGCGCCAATGCGCCTCTTCGATGGCCCCGTCGATGGATATTACAGTCGAAGATATCAACGCATCCGTGAATTATCGTTTTCTTTTTATGGTTACTTATCGAGATTAATAGAGATTTGATTAATCCTTTGTTAGATGGATACCGAATTAAAAAAATTTGCTAACATGAGAACGGTATTTTGTATTTATCATTGCATTTATATCTCTCCGATCGATTAATAAGAATTTTCAGATATAGAATAATTCTTCAACTAATACAATATTTCCATTACTTCTTCTTCATACGTTATAACAATATAAATTATTGTAAATAATAATATATGTTTGTCAGCTAATATTATTCTTTCATTGTTCACATTACTTTCCACGTTGTGTGAAATATATTCAAACGAATACAAATGAATATAAAATCCGCCTTATTGTCGGCCACACGTTTCGAACTTCGTTCCTCTCTCGCATCGTCTGGCTCGGGACAACTGAATGGTTTCAAGTAATTCTGTTTTATCATTTAATCTTCGATCCGCGTATTGGAACGAGCGAAACGAGCCACGCCAACGGCTAACGAAGGTCTGGCTTTAATTAACTCGATTGTTCAACCGAAGGCTCGGAATTGTTCTCCAGTGTTAATCGAGCGGAACGTTCATCCTTCTGTGCGTATTACTCTTCGCCTCTGTTTCTTTCTTCCTTTTCTATATCCCTCGATGGAAAGAAATTACGTTTCACAGAATTCACAGAGGCATTAACTACGCCAATTTAATATTCGCAAAAAAGTATATAACATTTCGATTATCATCATTTTGAAAAAAGATTCATTTTCGAGAATGAAGATTTTTTTTCTTTCTCGAATGATTCCAATCTTCTCTGTATAAATCCGTTTGTTAAACTGTCCACCGATTTTAATATCGAAAATGAAAGAAGAAGAAGAAGAAGAAAAAGAAGAAGAAAATCAAATTTGTTCGGTAAAATAAATAAAATATATTAAAACGTGCATCTGTGGAGATTTATTTTTTCAAAAAAAAAAATAAAAAAATAAAAAAACGAAAGGAAAGAGAGAAAAGAGAGAAACGTGGCAGAAATTAAACATTCATCGATCCTGGTTGTATCGAAGGATGTTTGAGCTTTACAAACATACATACACGTGTATACACATCGGTGAATAAGTATGGTAGAATAGAAACGGCGCGTGTTTCCAACGCCACGATTTCACAACGGATTCAATTTTTATTCAACGATTTATAGGCTGTTTTTCTCTTTAATTATTCATCCCATGAATAAATCGGTGGTATTTATTACGGGTTAACGAGAGACGAGGATTTGAATATCTCTTGTACATATTAACTAACATTTGTTTCGAAATGAAATTTTCTCTGAAAAGATGAAAAAGTTCAATGGTTTTGATTTGACTTTTTGTTATTCCATATACATGAATTTTAATATCACGTTGTAATTAATATATAAATGCTTAGAGTTACATATAGATAGATACTTCGTAGTTTGTTGGTTGTTGTTTGAATGGTGAATTTGGTTTTGCTGTTTACGTTGATTTATTTAGCTAGCACACAATTCTCGAATTAATACAAATGTATTTAAGTAAATGAAATTATATAGAAGCATGTTTGTCTGGTATCAACTAAAAACTTTTATCATTTACGTGTATCGTACTACAAACTTGTTCAAAATTTTCATAACAATCGTTTAGAAAGATGACATTTCATATTCTAATAATATATTCTAATTCGTAGAGATATCTTTTGATGTGTTTTCTATTGTTAACCACGTTAAAATAATATAATTGTGCACATACTTTATAATGAACAACAGGAACATAATTAAACTTTTTAGAATTAAATAATTGGACGGTGGTGTATTAATTATTTCAACTCCGTTATATGTTAATATATGTTTGTATTTAATTTGAAAGAAAAACTAGAAACAGAAAATATTTAAAGTCACGTGAAAATATTATATTCGTGCAGAGTATAGAAACAGATGTAAGTAATAAAATCACTACGATAAAGTATAGTAAAAACAAGTTTATTTCAGCAAACGTTCAAAATAATGCAAAGTATGCAAGGATCATAAAAATACAAGTTGAATGGTCACAAGGAAGATGCGAAAATCTTTGATCACCAATCGTAGCCAAGGAACTACGAACTTCAGCATTACTAAGACGTAGAACTTCTCTCCAAGTTGCAGAACTTGGAGACGCTCCGCAGTTGTAGAATGTCGAGTAAATATATTTTATGGAATGCTACGAATCGAAGAGGTAAATATATTCGTGAAAATTATTTATATCTCTGTAAATATGTACTCTTCAATAAAACTTTTACTCGTACACTATAACATAATATTACATACACGAAAACATAATATTACATAATTTACATAAGATTATACAACATGCAAAATTTAATTGGATCAAAGTTGGACCAAAAGTTATATTATTGGAAATAAATAGAGTAGCAAAGTAATAATCAGACAAATAAAGTCGTTTAAATTTCAACAAATCAAAGATTTAAGATCATTCGAAGATCTAAATGGAGAATCAAAGTCATTCGAAAATGTTACTGAAAACAGACTCAAATAATTGTAATTAAAATAAAACAATCATAATAATGATAAAATATATTTAATATATATTACATAATAATCAGTCAAGTGTAAGTGTGTTATAGTTGGACAAGTAGTATAACCAAGCTATCAAATAAATTATAAAATTTACAAAATTGTAAATTTATCTATTTAAAGGATCAGAATAAGAGATAGATTTTTTAAAATTATCTATTTTTAAAATTATCTATTAAAAATATCTATATTAGCTATTCTTTTGTATTGAATCTAAAAGATGTTATGTCTGTAACTTTATTGAATCTTGTGTCACATAAAGAAAAGGTTAAAGCAAAGCAAAAAATGATCTTTAATATTTCTGAAGTTGTACCAAAGCTGAATAGGGAGTACGAAACAGGTCGATTGAAGAACGGTTCAAAGAATCTGTAAGCTCGATTTCTTTTTCATTTTTCACCATGCAACTGTTGCAATGGTGGACTTCGTGCTGCAACGTGGAAGCCGCGTGTTATTTACGAATAGCAACCGGTCTCTGTTATGAAATAGAAAAATATTGGTTTTAATAAAAGTACATTGAACCGAAATGAAAAATACGATTTTCGTCGATTGAAGATAGTCGAAAAACAAGTTCGAATTTGCTATTTTGTTATCGAATTTATTAACCTGTGACGTGAATGTTCTTCTATGTTCTTTTGAATAGCTTGTATTTGAAATTGAAAAAAAGAGATTTCACGTTCTGGCTTTCGAACAGTATTGAGATAAAATATATTCGTTTATTATATCGTATATATTATTATTAAAATATTACATTATTTCTTAAAAATAAAATCATTTTAATAACAATCTTTTTCAATTTTTGTTCAATATTATTTAGCTCCTTTCTATTTTTCATAAAAAATCCAAAAGCAATTTAAATCTTTCAAAGTTGGGATCAAGTCGAAGAATTTGTTCGACGTTTCTATCAATCCTGTTCAGCAAGGTAACGAAATTTCAAAAGGATCAGAATTTCTCGCTTATCGAAGTTCTCCCGCGAATCAGAGTCAATTTCTATCGAATTCCCGATCCCGGTTCTCCTTAACTTTATACATCAAGTTTTACGCTTTAGACCGATTCAAAGGTGAATTCGAAGATTGTATTCTCAAAATAACTGTTGTAATTTCGAAAATTCAAGAAGATGGTTAATAAGGTCATTTTCTCGAATTTTAGTTCCATCCAATTTAACTTTCCATAATGTGTATATAAAATATTTTCGTAATTGAAACGAAAGAAAAAAGCCTGATGAATGAAATTAAGTTGTAAGAAGTCAAATTCTGGTCGCGAAATTTCGATTCGTTTGAACTATTTAAAATTCTTCTGAGCGAATCGAACTAATTTAATTGAAATCCTTGGAATTTAAACTACCTTAATTTTATTCTAGGTTTTTCTACTTTCTTTGAACGTTAATTTTGAACTTTTTTAATGAAATTTTCCTCGACTACATATGTTAAACATTGTAAAACTGTTAAAAAAAAACCAAAAAATCAGCACTGCATTCTGTACAATAAAGAATTCTCATTTTCAAACCGAGTAAATTCCAGTTTTCTTTTAAAATTTCCATTGTTTCTTAATTTTCATAATTTCAAAATAACCAACAGGAATTTTTTACATAAAAATATTTTTAATGTAAAGAAAATTTGCAGTATCAAGCAGAATCTACCTGCCAAATCAATCATATTAACTGACACGTTTTCTAATTATTAGTGTAAATATATTTCTTCATTTTGATAATTCTAAATTTTGTATCGAATTGAATCACAAGGATTTCATTAGCCAAAACACTTATCCGTTTGTAGTGATCACTAATGGTAGACATCTATATTCAGCTACACCTGGAGCGAATCGGGACAAATTGGTGATAGTTGGAGCGAAACCACGCGAGTTGGAACGAACTGAGGTTGAACAATACCAGTTGTGGTGAAATGGAATGGACACAACGAGAATTCAAACTAATCAAAATGGAACGAGCTAATGTCTATCAGCACAAACTTAATCTTAAAAATAATCCACTTTCAATCAATCGCAAATAGCTAGCCAATAGTTTTTGTAATTATCAAATGTTTATTTTCAAATTCAAGTCAAATCATATAAAGAAAGCAAAATAATTAATATCGAAAAATTCTTTAATTAATTCTTTAATATTAATTCGAAGTCTTAGTTACTTTTGATTTTGATTCTATTAGAAGTTTTCTTATTATCTAAAAATACTTAATAATCCACGATTCCATTGTGTCTTACGATATTTTTTGAAAAAATAATTCAATGAAAGGCATATACAGCAAGTTGATATATTTTATGGAAAAATCAATTAAAAGTATCAATTGGAAAAAATTTCAAGAGAAATTCTGTAAAGATTAAAATTCTGTTGTATCAATTGAATATTGACATCTGGATGATGAAAAAATGTTATTTTTCAAAAATAATATATGAATCTGTAACTAACTAAAATCTTCTGACATTTATTCTTTCAAAGAACATCCCTTTTAATTGTTAGCCCGATACAAAAATTTTCGCATTATAAACACCGATCATGCATCACTTGCCTCCGATCCAAGGATTTCTAGGTGACGTTATGCAATGCACAAGCGTTTCTCCATCGTTGACGCAATCATGCACATAGTTCCTTTCGTTCGACGACCGCTTTTCCACCCCTTTTTGTTCGCCCCATGGCGCGTGCTTTCACGCAAACGATCGATTGCCGGTATGCGGTGATCCAGCAACGCTCGTGTCCGAGAAAATGGATTGCATAAGCGTGAAATATAACGGGCGAAGATGTGTGTACCAAAGATATATTAAAAGAAACGAGAGAACGTCGGGAAATTTGTCAAAAATTTGATTTACCGGGTTATTATCGCGTCAAGGAAATTATATTTGAGTTTATCGATTAATCGATCGAATTTGCGAAATTAATCCGACGATAAATATATAAATCGCCAATGTGAATGATCGATAATATTCTCCAATTATAAAGAGAATTAGAAAATAAAATTATCTTTTATCGTAATTCTATTTTTATTCTTTTGTAATGAGATAATCTTTATAACTTAGAAAAGTTACTTGCCACAAATTTTATTATACTCTATAAAAATATATTATATAATTCCAAGTAATTTTTTTTTTTATCTTTTTACAATTTTATTTTATCGTACATAAAGTTTTGAACGAAATTAAAAGTTTCTTGATTCATATAATCGTGAAGCAAGGGAATAAATAGAAGGAATCCTTATAAATTCGAAACGTTTTCACAATGAATCATTCAACGAATAATATATCGACATGTGTATAAGATCGATCAATGTACGCGTTGCTGCAAATTCTTTGGTTTATGCACGATCGATTTCGTGGTGAAATATTATTTGCGAGCACGATAATAATACGAAATCGTACTAGATTTTGTTTTCTCGTTTTGTATAATGGATAGCAGGGCGATGCATCGAAAGTGATAAAAATCACAGCCACGGTTTCACATCCATAATTTAATATTCGCGTTCGTTACGCTTCGTTGTAGCGAATATAGATGTTCTTCTACTTATTCTGCGTGCATTCTCATTGAAATTAATAAGAGATCGTAAATTAAACGTTTGACATTTCGATTTCGTTTATTCCATTTTCGAAAGTGCTTGCTAATTTCTGAGCCTAATTTTCTATTTAGCATTGTAAACAACCCGTTCAATTCGAATCACGATAAAGATAAAAATTTAAAAATAATGGTTTCGATATTAATTGGCAAATATTTTCTGTGTTATTCAATTTTGGTATTTTCAATATATTTTCCACCAATGTAAGTTGATGAAGATAACTTCGAGTTTGTCTGGATAATGGAAAATTTCACTCTAACATTGTAGATTATGAGCTTGCATTTCGTGCACTACTCGAAATGATACTACTAACCATTAACATTAACATTAACATTAGAATGATGTCGTTGTAATTGAATTTATTAAGGGTCCAACATGTGCTGTACATATTATAATTAGTCTTAATACTAAATTATTGTACTATAACTTAATATAAGGTAACTAATTCTTTATTTTCCTTGTTTTATTCCACGATCCTATCTGTTTAAATAATAAATATAAAATATCGATAAAGAAATCGAAAATAAATAAATAAAGATCAATTTCTTCAATGTTATCGTAAACAGTATCACATGGCACAATAGGAATTAATATTTTCATTTTAGCTAATTATATTATCAATCAATCTCATCAAAATTTCGATAATCTCATCAATTCTTGTCAAAACTCTCTACGGCATATATTACCCATCGCAGCATATAAACTTCGTCGTATTGAACAAAACATCAACAGTCCACTCGAAGATCCAACGAAGTAACAAACACGATAAAATTAGAACCCTGTGTACCGAGTAATCAATTCTCCTGACCCAAACATCGGAAACATAACAAAATTCCATCGATCTATCGAAACTTTCCTCCGTTCATCTTCATCCATTGCTTGATTGATCAACAAACAAATTACGTAAAATCAAATCAAATCGTTATTCTTCCATGCTAATTAAAAAAAATTAAATCTAATACAATCGTTCAGTATTCATTAACTTCTTTTAAATTTAAATATCCTAAGATTTTTCAAATTTTCACTAGAACGAGCGAAGAACACGCTCCACAATTTTTCGCTTTGATTAATTTCATAGCTGTACATCTTGGCAAAAAAAAAAAAAAAAAAAATCGATCAAAGGATTCTTTGGAAACATTCATATCGTTTAGCAGAGGTACAGAAATTACAAGATAAATTTCAAAATTTGATTTCTAAAGATTATAAATATCGATCCTACCGAGTTTCCAATCTGAATGGTTCATACAGAATAACAGTGTCAACGATTCACCGCTCGTTCCACGACGCGATGGAATAACGAAGTCCATGATTCAAACTTACAACGTCTGCCCGAACGAACGATACATGCACGTGGGCCGCGCAATTACAGTCTCTTGTAAACACGTCATGGTCGGGCGTACGGCGAATATAAATGGAAATTAATCGAGAACGAGAGCAGCCCGGATGAAAACGTCCCAACGGCGAAGGGTTGGGTTCATATCGGAGCAGGGACGTCGACAATGCTCCTTGTTAAAGTGCCGCCACGAGATCGATGCATACTGCTTCCGTCGTTCTCGTATTCGTCACGGATGCACTTGCCACGCGCCAAGATCCGACTGGTAATACGTGACGCATACCGTAAGAAAATCGTGCGTTGTTTTCCCATCCGAGAAACGTGCGAATCTCTGGCTCGCCTTTTCACACCTTGGAACGTTTATACATCGAATACGTCGTTAGGAAGTGGATTATTAAACGAGTTTTGACGAAGGTGTGTTTATGTAAAAGCGTTGAAAGTGTATGTATCATTTATTTACATAGTTAGATTACATTATGTCTAATTTCCTTCTGAAGGTTTGTCTGAAATTCGATTTCTACGTTAAAGTTTAGAAATGATTCGAATATGATATCCCTCCGCAATACGTATCCCACGAATATGCAAATAATCGTGTTTACTGCAATCGAACAGATGCAATTACAACGGAGAAATTCACTTTCACTCGAGAGAGCAACAACCGGCCAAATAATTAAACAAATATCGCACGCCTCGAATAATCAACAATTGAATATATCCGATAATCATTCTCGATACCTTAACCCAATCTTTAATCGAGAGACGATTTTTCTTCACGACCTTTTTCACGATCCTTCCCCTATTCATAGTCCATTATTTATTGTATTGTTCCATCTATTGCTAGGAAATTCTCGAAGGAAAAATTTCCCATAAAAGATCCCGAGCGAGAGCGACGATAAGGGTGCAGTGGAGGGTAACGAAAATGCATTGTGCGTGTGTCGTGGTCACGCGCATCGTTTATTCGAGTCCATACATCATGGAAACGCGTTGAATAGCGCGAGAGAGAGAGAGAGAAAAAAAAAAAGGTCGAAGGCGCAAACTCGGAAAAATCATCCCGTCGGCCTCGTTACGCGCGCGCGAAAAACTAGGGGTGGAGGGGTGGAAAGAAGATCTAGTAAATACCAGAGGGGAAAAAACGGGAACAATGGCCTTGCAATCGCACGATACCATGCTCGCGACGTCGAATGATTTTCCCGTGACACTCGCTCGTTTCCATCCCATGGTTACGCGGATTATTACCTCCTTTAAGAATGGCGTTTGCGAGCACGCAGCTGCGAATTTGGAAATCCAAACGTAGAATTTAATAAAGGAATTAGCGGGATGATAGCAGCGGTAGTTGGTTAAGCAGCAAGCAAGAACACATAAATTGGAGGTTGCTGAAAGATTAAGCTCGGGGCGAGGATTCGTGCAGATTCGTTCGAGAAGCTCTTGGAAAGCTCTGTTGAATTATTCGCTTTAGGGAAGAATTATTTCAAGTTTCTGATGGAGAGAGCGGTTTAACGATCGATCGAAACGAATCAATAGATTTTCTTCCTTTTTTTTTTAAATTTAGAAGGTTAAATTTTTGGATTCTCTTTCTCCGTTTCTGGTTGGTGATAGTTTTAACGATAGCAATATTTATCAACTGACGATTAAATCGGTAATTATCGATCAATACCAACTCTTCCAACCCTTTGAAATGTAAATCTCGCCAAAATGACCGCAATCAAAAAGCAACCGCCTCCAAATTGAATCCCGAAATCAAAGTTTCGCATAACGTTCACCCTCCATTAGAAACGTTGGAAAATTAATAACATTTCAACGGTGTATTATCATTGAATGCTCGTCGCCGATCAAAGCTCAAGTTTTAACGTTTCTCGCGTATAGAATCGAAGCGCATTAACAAGGGATGAAAAGCAACGATAGATTTAAAGTAATGAATTATGCGCGACACCGGCGCACGAGTGTTCGATACAGCCACAACTTATCGAACGATCCATTTTCCGGATCGCGTTACGTAAAACCGAACACTCGAGCTTTTGTTTACATGATTTCGAGGTATCTCCCGTCGCCAATAAACCATTTTACTAGGCAGTCTAGCCGATCCAGCTTTAATGAAACACCCATTTGCATACACACCTAAAGCTAAAAAGGATGAACGATATAATGCGACGCATAATGCAAACGGTGGGAAATATTGGGATAATAATGAGACGATATTTTTTAAAATAATTTATAATTTTTCTCAAGCTGAGAAAACAAATTTTGTTTACCTTATATTTTTGATAATATTAATATTTCTATTTTACTTTCGGTATCTATTTATTTATTAAATTCACATCCGCATACGATAATTACAATATAATTAAGGATTATATATATTATAATAAATACATATATTCATTATATTACATTATAATATAATGAATAAATTGATCTCGAATTACATTATACGTAATATTATTACATCTTGTTAGTTTTCAATACACGTCACTTATGATTGATAGCAATAACAAACCAAAATTTAATGAATAGCATCCGCCCGAATTAAATTCGAACTTGGAAAGGAAGAACTTCGCAAACATCAGAGGGTTAATACAATCAGAGGGATATTTAGCTGCTAGAAATATCCTTTGTTTGTATTTACCATGTATAGAGAAGTTGATTCAGTTTATTGAAGGAAATAGGGACAGAAACTTGAGAATATTAGAATGGCTTTAGGGTATATTTTTTCAAGCTAGTACGAGTATATATAATTCTTATTTTTTTATTTCGATATTCTTTTGTAATCAATGATAAAAATTATGGAACTAATTACGCAATACGTTTGATCAATCAACACAATTAAATTTTTAATTTCAATCACTGAATCGTTTAAATCCAATAATTAAATAGAAATTAAAATTAGGAAATTTTTGAACCGCTATAACTCCGAAGATAATGAGTTTTTCCCAATGAATGGAATATCAATAGAAGTGTGAAATCTTTCCTTTTAAAACACTTTTTGTTTTATTCCGATACGACTTCCGGTTCCCGAGATATCATCGCGTAAAGACAAAGGTAATTTTTTCTCGTTTACTATCTGCATCTTTGTCATTTATTTGGAGCTCTCGCTCGTATTTCGGTTCACTGACCTATCCTAATTTTCAGACAAATGGCAGACGGGATTCCTGGAAAAACGTACTACATTTCTAGGAAAAATGCAGGACATTGGATCATTCATAATCTTCACACCATCTTAAATGGAAACTTTGACATCTCGGTTGAGATATCGAAATAAAAGAAAAAGGATGCAATGATTCGATAATTTAAAGTTTTGTGCGTTGTAACATATTTTTTGTATATTAGTCGAATATTTGAATACGTTTTGAATACATAAAAATCGCTAATATATTTTTATTCGGCGAATAATCACATTATTATGAGATAATAATAAAATAAGAAAAGAAATTGATGAAATAAATGTAAAAAATTTCTAAAGGACAGAATATATATATTTGTATTTTTGCAAATAAATTCAAAGTATATATTACACATTTATTGACTCTTGTCATTTCCACAATTTTTATCTACCAGAGGCGAAATATTTTCGCCTTTTATTTTTGCTTAATAATTTATTAAAAATTTATTAAAAAAATGTAACATTTATTACTGTTACGCTTTTCGTGCAAATATTTATAGGAATGATATAAACGCAGCAATATTTTGAATTTTACGTTTTATATGATGTATGATATTATCCGAAAAAAATCGTCGAAATTTTAATGCCATTTCGTTTCTACGAATTTGAATCACGGAGATTATTTTGTTATTATGTTAATCGTGATACAATGCCTGTGATATTTACGCGTTGTTACAAAAGGAAGCTGAAACAAGGGGGAGGAGGCAGGAGAGGGGGGGGGATTTTTAGTGGAGAATCATAAATTTTTCCATTTTACGTGTACCGCGACGCGATATAAATCCAACGGCGGAAACTAAATCTCAATGTACAAAATGTACGCCTAGATCGTTGATTGTGAAATACGCAGAAAGGAGCGTCGAATTTTCCACGCAACTGAGAACGAACAATGGATGAAATACAATCGTAGAAGTCATTATCGTATGATAAATCTGTGATACCTTATATCGCGTTGAAACGAGTGTTTTCATTATAATTTATAGATAATAATGATTTATAATTTGTTTTTCAAAATAAATAAATAAATGGGAGAATGTATTTAAACATATCAATGGGATAATAAATAAATAAAACGATAAAACAAAATAATTTTTAAAATCGTATGAATTTAATAAATTATCGCGAATATGAAAATCGTGGATATACCAATTAAATTGTCATTATCATGTTTTGAAAATATAAATGTTTGAATTACGGTTAAAATGGATAAACAGTTTGCGTGAATCAATATTGCCGTCATTTTCAAGCTGACATTGGGTTGATATTTTATTTAATTTTTCATATTTTAATTAATGATACCGTTGAAAATTCAGAATAATTTGTAATAATAGATCTATTCTGTAAATTCTACTATCTCATATTTTATTGTATTTATTGATTTCATCTCAATTATTTAAATTAAGAATAAATAAAAATGATATAAGAAAAAATGATATAAGATAACTTGACAATTTTAATTATCAAATTTTAGAGACATATAAAACGAAATAATCTATTCACTGTGAAAAATCATTTTTCAAATAGAATTGAATTATTTTCCACGATTACTATAAATTAAAATTATTTAAAAAACTAAATAGTTCGCGTCGCGTACAGGACTATATAAATAAATGTTTCTCTGCAACAACAGCCATAAAACTTGGTCTGCTGGCAACATTAGACCAGTGCACAGCTGTATGCGTCACGTGTACTCGTGTTAACCTTGGAATATATTTTCACTACTTTGTTAAAAGCGACAGATACGTGCTTCAAATTAAAGTTAGTTTCCATTAGAATTAATAACGTTGAATTTTAATTTAATCTTCAATGATTTAGCTACAATATCACAATTTTCAAACAATAAATTTATTAAAAATTTGATACACCTCATAGAGACCAGAGATTCGATATAAATGTATTTTTATTACAAAATGTTATTATAATAAATAAAAAGAATGAAAACGTGAAAAATTTTATTTAACCATTAAAATTCACAAGAAAAAAATTATATATTGAATATTTTATATTACATATAAATAAAATTACGATGAAACAAAGAGTATTCTTAAACTAAACGCTTTTCAATCGGTTGAAATTAATAATTAATCCTTCTCCAACGAATATCCAGGAATGATTTCATCTCAGGGACCAGCATATTCGGTTTCAGCGAAGTAAAAGAGCTCGAAGTTTCCAACTTGAGACGGGTCCCAAAGAAGATCGACCCCATGGGATCGCGATGCATTCGAACGGAAACACCCCACCGCTCGTGATCGATTTCCAGACCGTTCGAGAGCTCGAGGATGGGCGAGAAGGGCCGCGTGATCGATGGAACCAGCTCGTGTTCCTTGTTTTTTTTTTTTTTTTTTGTTCCAGTTCGAAAACAGTTTCAAGTTGGGGAATTCGCGTTCGAATTCATTCCATCGATTCAATCGTTCGACGACAAATTCGCGAATGGTGACCAGTTATCGAAAAAAAATCGAGAATCAATTGAAGAACATTCACTTAAATTTGAGCGAATTGGAAATAAGGCCAATCGAATAATAAAAAATTCATAATCGAAGAACTAATCACGACAAAAGGAGAAGTACGTCTGTAAGTTTAAATGAATCGTATTGG
The DNA here is from genome assembly GCF_014066325.1 of Apis laboriosa. Lineage (NCBI taxonomy): Eukaryota > Metazoa > Arthropoda > Insecta > Hymenoptera > Apidae > Apis > Apis laboriosa. The sequence continues at coordinate 7,992,371 of NW_025224135.1, forward strand.
AAATAACATAATAAATTCGTAACATAACGTAATAAATTCGTAATTAAGAGATTAATTACGATAAAAAAGAAAAAGAAAGTTTAATGTAATAAAAGATACTTGACGTAATAATCTTTATGCAATAATATCGTTTATGATTGAATCCATTTTTAATGTATTAGAAAATATATCGAATTTGAAATTTCGTAGATTCGATTTCGAGAGATTGCATGATATAAAAATTTAAATTCGACGAGTGAATGTAATTCGAGGAAGAAAAATTCTTACAGAGATGCAGCGGGACAAGTGGAATAAGTTTTAAACTTGATCGATCTGAAGTGATACGTATATTTGATTATGCAGACGCGAAAACAACACGAATTCTGCATCACTGTTATTATTTCTGTTACGTTGATACATTTCGATGATAGATTTTAACGAATGTTTATATCAATTTTTTTTCAAATTTTCACTTGCACATTCTTCCAATCGACTCTAAAAACAAAATATCATTTTATCAAACCGGTTTGGCGGTTTTAATCAAGCAATACGTCGAGTAATAATTGATCACAAAAAATTCCAATCGACACTCTCTCATTCATATCTTCCTGATCCTTCGTTGTTATCAATTTTTTTCTAAATGCATTTACACATTCTCCAATCGATTCGAAAAATAAAACATCTATTCGTCGATCGGTTTGATAGTTTTTTTCTTTTTTTTTTTTTAGTACCAAACATACATCGAATAATAATTAGAAAAAATCGATACTCTCATTCATCATTCCACCTATCTACTTCTTCTTCTTCTTCTTCTTCTTCACCCTTGGTGAAATTTTTCCAGCCGCTCGTTTTGACGAAAACAAATGTATCCGAGTTTGACATCAATGCACAAATACGATCCTCAATGGCCGTTAACCGATTCGCGTGCACCGCGTCATTATGCAAGCGTCGCGTCACTCGTTAACGAATGATTGATCGCCGACCGATGTAATCCCCGTGGTTATCGCGAGATCAAATTGATACGCCTTCGACAGAGTGACGTGACCTTCGATGAAAATTACCAGGCATTAACGATCGAGTGCTTTTGTCAGGCTTGACGATCCCTCACATCGAGGGATGCTCGATCGGTGTTTCCGCGAATTTTGCAAAAATTTTCGTTCAATCCGTCGATCAAATCTTCGAACGAAGCCAAATCTTTGCGCAACCGTGGTATGTTTTCCTCTCAATATAATTTTAAAGCGTATTAAAGTAACCTTGAAACTGCTTGACTTCAACGTGGAATTGTCGATACTTGACGGAATGTGTTACACTTGACAGGCATCCGGATAAGGGGATGAAGATTTATTCTCGAACTCGTCGCTTTCGTTATTTTACAATACGTATGCGATGGAATAATTTTAATGAAGAAATAATTTTATATTTATTTTATGGAAATCTTTTTCATTTACTTTTGAATTATTTTTGAGGAGAAATATTTCCTATGATCCCCATTTTTCAATCCTTTAAACTTATTACGTATTCAATGTATGTTAGATTATCCCAAAAGATTATCATTTTAATACCTTTGTGATTTTATTTTTTCTGGTCGAATTGAATCATACTTCAATGTTCAAATTCATCAATATAAGTGATTCGAAGTTGAAGACGAGATTTGATTCTTTAAAATAAAGAAATTTAATAATAATAAGTAATATTACTAGATCTTAATTTTTTGATTATTATGGATAATCATTGAAAATTTATTTCACAGATAGAATAAATTTTTCGTTTGTATCTATAAAGTACCTATCAGAAATTCGTTATCAAAATTCCATACGCAAATTTGTCGCGAATTTCTATTCGATCAAATCGAAAACAGTTCTTCATTTGTCTGACCGGTAATAAATGGGCGTGGCTGATAGCTTGACCACGGCTAGCTCTCGCAAATTATCGACAAAATCATTGCATTCAGTTGCGCGCGTTGCACCAGCTGGAAATTTCGGAGAAGCCATTATCTCGGCTTATTGCTCGTTATGGTCGCGTTTCTTCTTTTTTCCCCCTCCTATCCCGGCTTCGGCCTCATTAGCAATTGAATGTAAGGGAGGAATCGTTCCCCGGATTGAATCGGCAGAAAGGAAACATAAACGTGGAAGAGGATCGAAAGAATCGAGATGCTTGGCTTCAACGACGTTGTTTGACCGGAAAAAGTTCCCTAATGAACGGAAGTGGATAGTAACACGGGAGTTGATGACTCTATTAGTGGAATACCGAGGGATACTTTGTTGGAGGAATAATGAGAGAGATAGCTATCAATGTGGTCAATGTTTACATTGATTGCTTTGTAATTTCTCCTTTCTTCTTTCTTTTTTTCTATTGAATAAATTTTCCTGTAATTTCGTAACGTTGGATTATTATGTTTATAATAATATTTGAAATTTAAAAAAATAAAAGAGAAGAAATAAAATAGATATCGAAATTAATTTTATATATATATGTTAATTATTTTTTCTAATAATTTTTTGAATTTAAAGAAGAGAATTGAAATGAATTTATTAAAATTCGAATCTTTAATAATGTTTTCATGATTTATTTATCCATTTATTGTAAATGAAATTTGAAGCTATTGAAATTTGTAGCGATGAACGTATTCTGAGATTTATTGTAAAAGAAGAGGAACGAAATGATAAATGCGTAAGGATATATTTTATCATGAAAGAAGAAAAATGAAATGTGCAACAGGAAAATTTAATAACGATGCAATATTATATTTAATAATACTTTTTGAAATTTTTTGTAAAAAAATAAAAGAATAAAATTTAGTTCTTCATTTCGTGCATAAAATACTTTTTACAAAATTCGACACATCATTCTTTGCCCTATTATTTCTATATAAAAGTTATAATTAGCATCGTGTTAATAGACAGTAAAGTTCATAGAGAAAGTATGGATATGTTCCATAACAGCATCGTAAGTAAAAGTATGTTTTGAAAAACGGGTCAGCTAAGAGTCTACTGTGAAAAAAAGAATATAAGTAAGTTTACCTTAGAAATATGAGCTCATATATTGTTTAAATAAGAGATTTCATTTGTTTCATCTTGTTTGTATCTTGAGATTTCACATCTTTGCTTTGTTTCATTCAAACAATTACAAAATCTCTTTAATTCTACTAAATACTTTTACAGAGAAACTTTCACGGGGAACATGTACACTCTACATTTCATTGGCAAATTGCACATCAAATGAAAAGCATGATTCAATCAGATAGAATAATAATTGAAATTTGTCTATTATCAATTATATTTCAATTTATTCTGAACAATATTCTGCAATTAATCACAAATGTAATCAAATTGTGTCAAGAGAAAGATAAAATCCATATAGATCAACTAATTACATCTTAAATTTCAATTTGTATCGACTGACAAATTGTATAATCAATTTTGTTATATAATTATTACTATTTACTATATTATTATTTAAATATAATTTTGTAATTAAATTTTAATAAAGTTCAAATTAAACAAATTATTCAAAAATATAATTTCAAAATAGCTTTATTAATTTTGAAAGCTGGCAGAAATTTGATAAATCGATTTTTAATTTTTTATCTTCAATAATATCAAAAAGGAGCAAAAACCTGTTTTAATATATTAAAGTTGAAAAGACTGTTTTCCTATAAAAATTATAAAATATCAATTATCAAGATCTTAAATCACAAAGTAGTTAATTAATATTTAAAATAATTTTCAAATAATTTAATACACAAAAAAGTTTTCCAGTAATTGAGAAATTTTTAAAACATTTTTAATCTAGCGATGTAATATGAAGCCTTCATTGAGTTTAAGAGAAAAAGTTCCTCGAGTAGATCACAGGACAATGGCCGTATCTATTCTTTCAAGAATTTAAAAAATGGAACAATGTCTTTGTTCCAAGATCAAGAAAATCGTGCCAAGACCTAAAAAAAAAAAAAAAAAGGAAACAAGTAAAAAGCGAATAGAATGTCTTTTAAACGACAGGAAATGAAAATTATTGATGGTGCAATATCACATATAACAAATCCTGGCTATAAATAGCTTAGTAGCTTTTCTTATCAAATGTAATGAACTGTTTTAATCTATATATTATGCAAAACAGACATAAATGTATTAAAACAAACAAATTAATTTTCGCAATGTTTTGTATACTGTCTGAGAAGAAAAGTAATTACACAGTTTCTTTTGAATCTACGTAAATTTTATTTGAAACATTTTTTAATATTTCCAAACATAA